>NW_023367234.1:0-141577 GCF_902167145.1 Zea mays
GATCATCGACCAGAGGCTCATACACCTCACCCCACATATGTTTCCTTGCCATAGATCACATTCTTGGATTTCTGGTGGAGACCATTTCTTGGTCAAAAATCCGTAGGTGTTAGCCTTCGGTATTATTGAAAATGGTCGTTCATGGCTATTTTCGACAAAAATGGGGGTTGTGTGGCCATTGATCATCGACCAGAGGCTCATACACCTCACCCCACATATGTTTCCTTGCCATAGATCACATTCTTGGATTTCTGGTGGAGACCATTTCTTGGTCAAAAATCCGTAGGTGTTAGCCTTCGGTATTGTTGAAAATGGTCGTTCATGGCTATTTTCGACAAAAATGGGGGTTGTGTGGCCATTGATCATCGACCAGACGCTCATACACCTCACCCCACATATGTTTCCTTGCCATAGATCACATTCTTGGATTTCTGGTGGAGACCATTTCTTGGTCTAAAATCCGTAGGTGTTAGCCTCTAGTATTATTGAAAATGGTCGCTCATGGCTATTTTCAAGGTCGCTCATGGCTATTTTCATAAAAAATGGGGGTTGTGTGGCCATTTATCATCGACTAGAGGCTCATAAACCTCACCCCACATATGTTTCCTTGCCATAGATTACATTCTTGGATTTCTGGTGGAAACCATTTCTTGGTTAAAAACTCGTACGTGTTAGCCTTCGGTATTATTGAAAATGGTCATTCATGGCTATTTTCGGCAAAATGGGGGTTGTGTGGCCATTGATCATCGACTAGAGGCTCATAAACCTCACCCCACATATGTTTCCTTGCCATAGATCACATTCTTGGATTTCTGGTGGTGACCATTTCTTGGTCAAAAATCCGTAGGTGTTAGCCTTCGGTATTATTGTAAATGGTCATTCATGGCTATTTTCGACAAAAATGGGGGTTGTGTGGCCATTGATCATCGACCAGAGGCTCATACACCTCACCCCACATATGTTTCCTTGCCATAGATCACATTCTTGGATTTCTGGTGGAGACCATTTCTTGGTCAAAAATCTGTTGGTCTTAGCCTCTAATATTATTGAAAATGGTCGCTCATGGCTATTTTCATAAAAAATGGGGGTTGTGTGGCCATTGATCATCGACCAGACGCTCATACACCTCACCCCACATATGTTTCCTTGCCATAGATCACATTCTTGGATTTCTAGTGGAGACCATTTCTTGGTCTAAAATCCGTAGGTGTTAGCCTCTAGTATTATTGAAAATGGTCGCTCATGGCTATTTTCAAGGTCGCTCATGGCTATTTTCATAAAAAATGGGGGTTGTGTGGCCATTTATCATCGACTAGAGGCTCATAAACCTCACCCCACATATGTTTCCTTGCCATAGATTACATTCTTGGATTTCTGGTGGAAACCATTTCTTGGTTAAAAACTCGTACGTGTTAGCCTTCGGTATTATTGAAAATGGTCATTCATAGCTATTTTCGGCAAAATGGGGGTTGTGTGGCCATTGATCGTCGACCAGAGGCTCATACACCTCACCCCACATATGTTTCCTTGTCGTAGATCACATTCTTGGATTTCTGGTGGAGACCATTTCTTGGTCAAAAATCCGTAGGTGTTAGCCTTCGATATTTTTGAAAATGGTCGTTCATGGCTATTTTCGACAAAAATGGGGGTTGTGTGGCCATTGATCATCGACCAGAGGCGCATACACCTCACCCCACATATGTTTCCTTGCCATAGATCACATTCTTGGATTTCTGGTGGAGACCATTTCTTGGTCCAAAATCCGTAGGTGTTAGCCTTCGGTATTATTGAAAATGGTCGTTCATGGCTATTTTCGACAAAAATGGGGGTTGTGTGGCCATTGATCATCGACCAGAGGCTCATACACCTCACCCCACATATGTTTCCTTGCCATAGATCACATTCTTGGATTTCTGGTGGAGACCATTTCTTGGTCAAAAATCCGTAGGTGTTAGCCTTCGGTATTATTGAAAATGGTCGTTCATGGCTATTTTCGACAAAAATGGGGGTTGTGTGGCCATTGATCATCGACCAGACGCTCATACACCTCACCCCACATATGTTTCCTTGCCATAGATCACATTCTTGGATTTCTGGTGGAGACCATTTCTTGGTCTAAAATCCATAGGTGTTAGCCTCTAGTATTATTGAAAATGGTCGCTCATGGCTATTTTCAAGGTCGCTCATGGCTATTTTCATAAAAAATGGGGGTTGTGTGGCCATTTATCATCGACTAGAGGCTCATAAACCTCACCCCACATATGTTTCCTTGCCATAGATCACATTCTTGGATTTCTGGTGGAAACCATTTCTTGGTCAAAAACCCGTAGGTGTTAGCCTTCGGTATTATTGAAAATGGTCGTTCATGGCTATTTTCGACAAAAATGGGGGTTGTGTGGCCATTGATCATCGACCAGAGGCTCATACACCTCACCCCACATATGTTTCCTTGCCATAGATCACTTTCTTGGATTTCTGGTGGAGACCATTTCTTGGTCAAAAATCCGTAGGTGTTAGCCTTCGGTATTATTGAAAATGGTCGTTCATGGCTATTTTCGACAAAAATGGGGGTTGTGTGGCCATTGATCATCGACCAGAGGCTCATACACCTCACCCCACATATGTTTCCTTGCCATAGATCACATTCTTGGATTTCTGGTGGAGACCATTTCTTGGTCAAAAATCCGTAGGTGTTAGCCTTCGGTATTATTGAAAATGGTCGTTCATGGCTATTTTCGACAAAAATGGGGGTTGTGTGGCCATTGATCATCGACCAGACGCTCATAGCACCTCACCCCACATATGTTTCCTTGCCATAGATCACATTCTTGGATTTCTGGTGGAGACCATTTCTTGGTCAAAAATCCGTAGGTGTTAGCCTTCGGTATTATTGAAAATGGTCGTTCATGGCTATTTTCGACAAAAATGGGGGTTGTGTGGCCATTGATCATCGACCAGACGCTCATACACCTCACCCCACATATGTTTCCTTGCCATAGATCACATTCTTGGATTTCTGGTGGAGACCTTTTCTTGGTCCAAAATCCGTAGGTGTTAGCCTCTAGTATTATTGAAAATGGTCACTCATGGCTATTTTCAAGGTCGCTCATGGCTATTTTCATAAAAAATGGGGGTTGTGTGGCCATTTATCATCGACTAGAGGCTCATAAACCTCACCCCACATATGTTTCCTTGCCATAGATTACATTCTTGGATTTCTGGTGGAAACCATTTCTTGGTTAAAAACTCGTACGTGTTAGCCTTCGGTATTATTGAAAATGGTCATTCATGGCTATTTTCGGCAAAATGGGGGTTGTGTGGCCATTGATCATCGACTAGAGGCTCATAAACCTCAACCCACATATGTTTCCTTGCCATAGATCACATTCTTGGATTTCTGGTGGTGACCATTTCTTGGTCAAAAATCCGTAGGTGTTAGCCTTCGGTATTATTGTAAATGGTCATTCATGGCTATTTTCGACAAAAATGGGGGTTGTGTGGCCATTGATCATCGACCAGAGGCTCATACACCTCACCCCACATATGTTTCCTTGCCATAGATCACATTCTTGGATTTCTGGTGGAGACCATTTCTTGGTCAAAAATCTGTTGGTCTTAGCCTCTAATATTATTGAAAATGGTCGCTCATGGCTATTATCATAAAAAATGGGGGTTGTGTGGCCATTGATCATCGACCAGACGCTCATACACCTCACCCCACATATGTTTCCTTGCCATAGATCACATTCTTGGATTTCTAGTGGAGACCATTTCTTGGTCTAAAATCCGTAGGTGTTAGCCTCTAGTATTATTGAAAATGGTCGCTCATGGCTATTTTCAAGGTCGCTCATGGCTATTTTCATAAAAAATGGGGGTTGTGTGGCCATTTATCATCGACTAGAGGCTCATAAACCTCACCCCACATATGTTTCCTTGCCATAGATTACATTCTCGGATTTCTGGTGGAAACCATTTCTTGGTTAAAAACTCGTACGTGTTAGCCTTCGGTATTATTGAAAATGGTCATTCATAGCTATTTTCGGCAAAATGGGGGTTGTGTGGCCATTGATCGTCGACCAGAGGCTCATACACCTCACCCCACATATGTTTCCTTGTCGTAGATCTCATTCTTGGATTTCTGGTGGAGACCATTTCTTGGTCAAAAATCCGTAGGTGTTAGCCTTCGATATTTTTGAAAATGGTCGTTCATGGCTATTTTCGACAAAAATGGGGGTTGTGTGGCCATTGATCATCGACCAGAGGCGCATACACCTCACCCCACATATGTTTCCTTGCCATAGATCACATTCTTGGATTTCTGGTGGAGACCATTTCTTGGTCAAAAATCCGTAGGTGTTAGCCTTCGGTATTATTGAAAATGGTCGTTCATGGCTATTTTCGACAAAAATGGGGGTTGTGTGGCCATTGATCATCGACCAGAGGCTCATACACCTCACCCCACATATGTTTCCTTGCCATAGATCACATTCTTGGATTTCTGGTGGAGACCATTTCTTGGTCAAAAATCCGTAGGTGTTAGCCTTCGGTATTATTGAAAATGGTCGTTCATGGCTATTTTCGACAAAAATGGGGGTTGTGTGGCCATTGATCATCGACCAGACGCTCATACACCTCACCCCACATATGTTTCCTTGCCATAGATCACATTCTTGGATTTCTGGTGGAGACCATTTCTTGGTCTAAAATCCGTAGGTGTTAGCCTCTAGTATTATTGAAAATGGTCGCTCATGGCTATTTTCAAGGTCGCTCATGGCTATTTTCATAAAAAATGGGGGTTGTGTGGCCATTTATCATCGACTAGAGGCTCATAAACCTCACCCCACATATGTTTCCTTGCCATAGATCACATTCTTGGATTTCTGGTGGAAACCATTTCTTGGTCAAAAACCCGTAGGTGTTAGCCTTCGGTATTATTGAAAATGGTCGTTCATGGCTATTTTCGACAAAAATGGGGGTTGTGTGGCCATTGATCATCGACCAGAGGCTCATACACCTCACCCCACATATGTTTCCTTGCCATAGATCACTTTCTTGGATTTCTGGTGGAGACCATTTCTTGGTCAAAAATCCGTAGGTGTTAGCCTTCGGTATTATTGAAAATGGTCGTTCATGGCTATTTTCGACAAAAATGGGGGTTGTGTGGCCATTGATCATCGACCAGAGGCTCATACACCTCACCCCACATATGTTTCCTTGCCATAGATCACATTCTTGGATTTCTGGTGGAGACCATTTCTTGGTCAAAAATTCGTAGGTGTTAGCCTTCGGTATTATTGAAAATGGTCGTTCATGGCTATTTTCGACAAAAATGGGGGTTGTGTGGCCATTGATCATCGACCAGACGCTCATACACCTCACCCCACATATGTTTCCTTGCCATAGATCACATTCTTTGATTTCTGGTGGAGACCATTTCTTGGTCAAAAATCCGTAGGTGTTAGCCTTCGGTATTATTGAAAATGGTCGTTCATGGCTATTTTCGACAAAAATGGGGGTTGTGTGGCCATTGATCATCGAACCAGACGCTCATACACCTCACCCCACATATGTTTCCTTGCCATAGATCACATTCTTGGATTTCTGGTGGAGACCATTTCTTGGTCTAAAATCCGTAGGTGTTAGCCTCTAGTATTATTGAAAATGGTCGCTCATGGCTATTCCACACAACCCCCATTTTGCCGAAAATAGCCATGAATGACCATTTTCAATAATTCCGAAGGCTAACACCTACGGATTTTTGACCAAGAAATGGTCTCCACCAGAATTCCAAGAATGTAATCTATGGCAAGGAAACATATGTGGGGTGAGGTTTATGAGCCTCTAGTCGATGATAAATGGCCACACAACCCCCATTTTTTATGAAAATAGCCATGAGCGACCTTGAAAATAGCCATGAGCGACCATTTTCAATAATACTAGAGGCTAACACCTACGGATTTTAGACCAAGAAATGGTCTCCACCAGAAATCCAAGAATGTGATCTACGACAAGGAAACATATGTGGGGTGAGGTGTATGAGCCTCTAGTTCGATGATCAATGGCCACACAACCCCCATTTTGCTGAAAATAGCCATGAACGACCATTTTCAATAATACCGAAGGCTAACACGTACGAGTTTTTGACCAAGAAATGGTATCCACTAGAAATCCAAGAATATGAACCATGGAAAGGAAACATATATGGGGTGAGGTGTACGAGCCTCTGGTCGATGATCAATGGCCACACAACCCCCATTTTTGTCGAAAATAGCCATGAACGACCATTTTCAATAATATCGAAGGCTAACACCTACGGATTTTTGACCAAGAAATGGTCTCCACCAGAAATCCAAGAATGTGATCTATGGCAAGGAAACATATGTGGGGTGAGGTGTATGAGCCTCTAGTCGATGATCAATGGCCACACAACCCCCATTTTTGTCGAAAATAGCCATGAATGACCATTTTCAAAAATACCAAAGGCTAACACGTACGGATTTTTGACCAAGAAATGGTCTCCACCAGAAATCCAAGAATGTGATCTATGGCAAGGAAACATATGTGGGGTGAGGTGTACGAGCCTCTGGTCGATGATCAATGGCCACACAACCCCCATTTTGCCGAAAATAGCCATGAACGACCATTTTCAATAATACCGAAGGCTAACACCTACGGATTTTTGACCAAGAAATGGTCTCCACCAGAAATCCAAGAATGTGATCTATGGCAAGGAAACATATGTGGGGTGAGGTGTATGAGCCTCTGGTCGACGATCAATGGCCACACAACCCTAAATTTTGTCGAAAATAGCCATGAACGACCATTTTCAATGACACTGAAGGCTAACACGTACGGATTTTTGACCAAGAAATGGTCTCCACCATAAATCCAAGAATGTGATCTATGGCAAGGAAACATATGTGGGGTGAGGTGTATGAGCCTCTGGTCGATGATCAATGGCCACACAACCCCCATTTTTGTCGAAAATAGCAATGAACGACCATTTTCAATAATATCGAAGGCTAACACGTACGAGTTTTTAACCAAGAAATGGTTTCCACCAGAAATCCAAGAATGTAATCTATGGCAAGGAAACATATGTGGGGTGAGGTGTATGAGCCTCTGGTCGATGATAAATGGCCACACAACCTCCATTTTTATGAAAATAGCCATGAGCGACCTTGAAAATAGCCATGAGCGACCATTTTCAATAATACTAGAGGCTAACACCTACGGATTTTAGACCAAGAAATGGTCTCCACCAGAAATCCAAGAATGTGATCTATGGCAAGGAAACATATGTGGGGTGAGGTGTATGAGCATCTGGTCGATGATCAATGGCCACACAACCCCCATTTTTGTCGAAAATAGCCATGAACGACCATTTTCAATAATACCGAAGGCTAACACCTACGGATTTTTGACCAAGAAATGGTCTCCACCAGAAATCCAAGAATGTGATCTATGGCAAGGAAACATATGTGGGGTGAGGTGTATGAGCCTCTGGTCGATGATCAATGGCCACACAACCCCCATTTTTGTCGAAAATAGCCATGAATGACCATTTACAATAATACCGAAGGCTAACACCTACGGATTTTTGACCAAGAAATGGTCTCCACCAGAAATCCAAGAATGTGATCTATGGCAAGGAAACATATGTGGGGTGAGGTGTATGAGCCTCTGGTAGATGATCAATGGCCATACAACCCTAATTTTGGTCGAAAATAGCCATGAACGACCATTTTCAATGACACTGAAGGCTAACACGTACGGATTTTTGACCAAGAAATGGTCTCCACCAGAAATCCAAGAATGTGATCTACGACAAGGAAACATATGTGGGGTGAGGTGTATGAGCCTCTGGTCGACGATCAATGGCCACACAACCCCCATTTTGCCGAAAATAGCCATGCGTAGGTCTTAGCCTCTAGTATTATTGAAAATGGTCGCTCATGGCTATTTTCAAGGTCGCTCATGGCTATTTTCATAAAAAATGGGGGTTGTGTGGCCATTTATCATCGACTAGAGGCTCATAAACCTCACCCCACATATGTTTCCTTGTCGTAGATCACATTCTTGGATTTCTGGTGGAGACCATTTCTTGGTCAAAAATCCATAGGTCTTAGCCTCTAGTATTATTGAAAATGGTCGCTCATGGCTATTTTCATAAAAAATGGGGGTTGTGTGGCCATTGATCATCGACCAAGCCATGAACGACCATTTTCAAAAATACCAAAGGCTAACACGTACGGATTTTTGACCAAGAAATGGTCTCCACCAGAAATCCAAGAATGTGATCTATGGCAAGGAAACATATGTGGGGTGAGGTTTATGAGCCTCTAGTCGATGATAAATGGCCACACAACCCCCATTTTTTATGAAAATAGCCATGAGCGACCTTGAAAATAGCCATTGAGCGACCATTTTCAATAATACTAGAGGCTAACACCTACGGATTTTAGACCAAGAAATGGTCTCCACCAGAAATCCAAGAATGTGATCTATGGAAAGGAAACATATGTGGGGTGAGGTGTATGAGCGTCTGGTCGATGATCAATGGCCACACAACCCCCATTTTTGTCGAAAATAGCCATGAACGACCATTTTCAATAATACCGAAGGCTAACACCTACGGATTTTTGACCAAGAAATGGTCTCCACCAGAAATCCAAGAATGTGATCTATGGCAAGGAAACATATGTGGGGTGAGGTGTATGAGCCTCTGGTCGATGATCAATGGCCACACAACCCCCATTTTTGTCGAAAATAGCCATGAATGACCATTTTCAAAAATACCAAAGGCTAACACATTCGGATTTTTGCCCAAGAAATGGTCTCCACCAGAAATCCAAGAATGTGATCTATGGCAAGGAAACATTTGTGGGGTGAGGTGTAAGAGCCTCTGGTCGATGATCAATGGCCACACAACCCCCATTTTGCCGAAAATAGCCATGAACGACCATTTTCAATAATACCGAAGGCTAACACGTACGAGTTTTTAACCAAGAAATGGTCTCCACCAGAAATCCAAGAATGTGAGCTATGGCAAGGAAACATATGTGGGGTGAGGTGTACGAGCCTCTGGTCGATGATCAATGGCCACACAACCCCCATTTTGCCGAAAATAGCCATGAACGACCATTTTCAATAATACCGAAGGCTAACACGTACGAGTTTTTAACCAAGAAATGGTCTCCACCAGAAATCCAAGAATGTGATCTATGACAAGGAAACATATGTGGGGTGAGGTGTATGAGCCTCTAGTCGATGATCAATGGCCACACAACCCCCATTTTGCCGAAAATAGCCATGAATGACCATTTTCAATAATACCGAAGGCTAACACGTACGAGTTTTTGACCAAGAAATGGTCTCCACCAGAAATCCAAGAATGTGATCTATGGCAAGGAAACATATGTGGGGTGAGCTGTATGAGCCTCTGGTCGATGATCAATGGCCACACAACCCCCATTTTTGTCGAAAATAGCCATGAACGACCATTTTCAATAATACCGAAGGCTAACACGTACGAGTTTTTGACCAAGAAATGGTCTCCACCAGAAATCCAAGAATGTGATCTATGGCAAGGAAACATATGTGTAGTGAGGTGTACGAGCCTCTGGTCGATGATCAATGGCCACACAACCCCCATTTTTGTCGAAAATAGCCATGAACGACCATTTTCAATAATACCGAAGGCTAACACCTACGGATTTTTGACCAAGAAATGGTCTCCACCAGAAATCCAAGAATGTGATCTATGGCAAGGAAACATATGTGTAGTGAGGTGTACGAGCCTCTGGTCGATGATCAATGGCCACACAACCCCCATTTTTTGTCGAAAATAGCCATGAACGACCATTCTCAATAATATCGAAGGCTAACACCTACGGATTTTTGACCAAGAAATGGTCTCCACCAGAAATCCAAGAATGTGATCTATGGCAAGGAAACATATGTGGGGTGAGGTGTATGAGCCTCTGGTCGAAGATCAATGGCCACACAACCCCCATTTTTGTCGAAAATAGCCATGAACGACCATTTTCAATAATACCGAAGGCTAACACCTACGGATTTTTGACCAAGAAATGGTCTCCACTAGAAATCCAAGAATGTGATCTATGGTAAGGAAACATATGTGGGGTGAGGTGTATGAGCGTCTGGTCGATGATCAATGGCCACACAACCCCCATTTTTTATGAAAATAGCCATGAACGACCATTTTCAATAATACCGAAGGCTAACACCTAAGATTTTTTGACCAAGAAATGGTCTCCACCAGAAAAACAAGAATGTGACCTATGGCAAGGAAACATATGTGGGGTGAGGTGTACGAGGCTCTGGTGTATGATCAATGGCCACACAACCCCCATTTTTATGAAAATAGCCATGAGCGACCTTGAAAATAGCCATGAGCGACCATTTTCAATAATACTAGAGGCTAACACCTACGGATTTTAGACCAAGAAATGGTCTCCACCAGAAATCCAAGAATGTGATCTATGGCAAGGAAACATATGTGGGGTGAGGTGTATGAGCGTCTGGTCGATGATCAATGGCCACACAACCCCCATTTTTGTCGAAAATAGCCATGAACGACCATTTTCAATAATACCGAAGGCTAACACCTACGGATTTTTGACCAAGAAATGGTCCATTTTGCCGAAAATAGCCATAAATGACCATTTTCAATAATACCGAAGGCTAACACGTACGAGTTTTTAACCAAGAAATGGTCTCCACCAGAAATCCAAGAATGTGATCTATGGCAAGGAAACATATGTGGGGTGAGGTGTATGAGCCTCTAGTCGATGATCAATGGCCACACAACCCCCATTTTGCCGAAAATAGCCATGAATGACCATTTTCAATAATACCGAAGGCTAACACGTACGAGTTTTTGACCAAGAAATGGTCTCCACCAGAAATCCAAGAATGTGATCTATGGCAAGGAAACATATGTGGGGTGAGGTGTATGAGCCTCTGGTCGATGATCAATGGCCACACAACCCCCATTTTTGTCGAAAATAGCCATGAACGACCATTTTCAATAATACCGAAGGCTAACACGTACGAGTTTTTGACCAAGAAATGGTCTCCACCAGAAATCCAAGAATGTGATCTATGGCAAGGAAACATATGTGGGGTGAGGTGTATGAGCCTCTGGTCGAAGATCAATGGCCACACAACCCCCATTTTTGTCGAAAATAGCCATGAACGACCATTTTCAATAATACCGAAGGCTAACACCTACGGATTTTTGACCAAGAAATGGTCTCCACTAGAAATCCAAGAATGTGATCTATCGCAAGGAAACATATGTGGGGTGAGGTGTATGAGCGTCTGGTCGATGATCAATGGCCACACAACCCCCATTTTTTATGAAAATAGCCATGAACGACCATTTTCAATAATACCGAAGGCTAACACCTACGATTTTTTGACCAAGAAATGGTCTCCACCAGAAAAACAAGAATGTGACCTATGGCAAGGAAACATATGTGGGGTGAGGTGTACGAGGCTCTGGTGTATGATCAATGGCCACACAACCCCCATTTTTATGAAAATAGCCATGAGCGACCTTGAAAATAGCCATGAGCGACCATTTTCAATAATACTAGAGGCTAACACCTACGGATTTTAGACCAAGAAATGGTCTCCACCAGAAATCCAAGAATGTGATCTATGGCAAGGAAACATATGTGGGGTGAGGTGTATGAGCGTCTGGTCGATGATCAATGGCCACACAACCCCCATTTTTGTCGAAAATAGCCATGAACGACCATTTTCAATAATACCGAAGGCTAACACCTACGGATTTTTGACCAAGAAATGGTCCATTTTGCCAAAAATAGCCATAAATGACCATTTTCAATAATACCGAAGGCTAACACGTACGAGTTTTTAACCAAGAAATGGTCTCCACCAGAAATCCAAGAATGTGATCTATGGCAAGGAAACATATGTGGGGTGAGGTATATGAGCCTCTAGTCGATGATCAATGGCCACACAACCTCCATTTTGCCGAAAATAGCCACGAATGACCATTTTCAATAATACCGAAGGCTAACACGTACGAGTTTTTGACCAAGAAATGGTCTCCACCAGAAATCCAAGAATGTGATCTATGGCAAGGAAACATATGTGGGGTGAGGTGTATGAGCCTCTGGTCGATGATCAATGGCCACACAACCCCCATTTTTGTCGAAAATAGCCATGAACGACCATTTTCAATAATACCGAAGGCTAACACGTACGAGTTTTTGACCAAGAAATGGTCTCCACCAGAAATCCAAGAATGTGATCTATGGCAAGGAAACATATGTGGGGTGAGGTGTATGAGCCTCTGGTCGAAGATCAATGGCCACACAACCCCATTTTTGTCGAAAATAGCCATGAACGACCATTTTCAATAATACCGAAGGCTAACACCTACGGATTTTTGACCAAGAAATGGTCTCCACTAGAAATCCAAGAATGTGATCTATCGCAAGGAAACATATGTGGGGTGAGGTGTATGAGCGTCTGGTCGATGATCAATGGCCACACAACCCCCATTTTTTATGAAAATAGCCATGAACGACCATTTTCAATAATACCGAAGGCTAACACCTACGATTTTTTGACCAAGAAATGGTCTCCACCAGAAAAACAAGAATGTGACCTATGGCAAGGAAACATATGTGGGGTGAGGTGTACGAGGCTCTGGTGTATGATCAATGGCCACACAACCCCCATTTTTATGAAAATAGCCATGAGCGACCTTGAAAATAGCCATGAGCGACCATTTTCAATAATACTAGAGGCTAACACCTACGGATTTTAGACCAAGAAATGGTCTCCACCAGAAATCCAAGAATGTGATCTATGGCAAGGAAACATATGTGGGGTGAGGTGTATGAGCGTCTGGTCGATGATCAATGGCCACACAACCCCCATTTTTGTCGAAAATAGCCATGAACGACCATTTTCAATAATACCGAAGGCTAACACCTACGGATTTTTGACCAAGAAATGGTCCATTTTGCCAAAAATAGCCATAAATGACCATTTTCAATAATACCGAAGGCTAACACGTACGAGTTTTTAACCAAGAAATGGTCTCCACCAGAAATCCAAGAATGTGATCTATGGCAAGGAAACATATGTGGGGTGAGGTATATGAGCCTCTAGTCGATGATCAATGGCCACACAACCTCCATTTTGCCGAAAATAGCCATGAATGACCATTTTCAATAATACCGAAGGCTAACACGTACGAGTTTTTGACCAAGAAATGGTCTCCACCAGAAATCCAAGAATGTGATCTATGGCAAGGAAACATATGTGGGGTGAGGTGTATGAGCCTCTGGTCGATGATCAATGGCCACACAACCCCCATTTTTGTCGAAAATAGCCATGAACGACCATTTTCAATAATACCGAAGGCTAACACGTACGAGTTTTTGACCAAGAAATGGTCTCCACCAGAAATCCAAGAATGTGATCTATGGCAAGGAAACATATGTGGGGTGAGGTGTATGAGCCTCTGGTCGAAGATCAATGGCCACACAACCCCCATTTTTGTCGAAAATAGCCATGAACGACCATTTTCAATAATACCGAAGGCTAACACCTACGGATTTTTGACCAAGAAATGGTCTCCACCAGAAATCCAAGAATGTGATCTATGGCAAGGAAACATATGTGTAGTGAGGTGTACGAGCCTATGGTCGATGATCAATGGCCACACAACCCCCATTTTTGTCGAAAATAGCCATGAACGACCATTCTCAATAATATCGAAGGCTAACACCTACGGATTTTTGACCAAGAAATGGTCTCCACCAGAAATCCAAGAATGTGATCTATGGCAAGGAAACATATGTGGGGTGAGGTGTATGAGCCTCTGGTCGAAGATCAATGGCCACACAAACCCCATTTTTGTCGAAAATAGCCATGAACGACCATTTTCAATAATACCGAAGGCTAACACCTACGGATTTTTGACCAAGAAATGGTCTCCACCAGAAATCCAAGAATGTGATCTATGGCAAGGAAACATATGTGGGGTGAGGTGTATGAGCGTCTGGTCGATGATCAATGGCCACACAACCCCCATTTTTTATGAAAATAGCCATGAACGACCATTTTCAATAATACCGAAGGCTAACACCTACGATTTTTTGACCAAGAAATGGTCTTCACTAGAAAAACAAGAATGTGACCTATGGCAAGGAAACATATGTGGGGTGAGGTGTACGAGGCTCTGGTGTATGATGAATGGCCACACAACCCCCATTTTTATGAAAATAGCCATGAGCGACCTTGAAAATAGCCATGAGCGACCATTTTCAATAATACTAGAGGCTAACACCTACGGATTTTAGACCAAGAAATGGTCTCCACCAGAAATCCAAGAATGTTATCTATGGCAAGGAAACATATGTGGGGTGAGGTGTATGAGCGTCTGGTCGATGATCAATGGCCACACAACCCCCATTTTTGTCGAAAATAGCCATGAATGACCATTTACAATAATACCGAAGGCTAACACCTACGGATTTTTGACCAAGAAATGTTCCATTTTGCCGAAAATAGCCATGAATGACCATTTTCAATAATACCGAAGGCTAACACGTACGAGTTTTTAACCAAGAAATGGTCTCCACTAGAAATCCAAGAATGTGATCTATCGCAAGGAAACATATGTGGGGTGAGGTGTATGAGCGTCTGGTCGATGATCAATGGCCACACAACCCCCATTTTTATGAAAATAGCCATGAACGACCATTTTCAATAATACCGAAGGCTAACACCTACGATTTTTTGACCAAGAAATGGTCTCCACCAGAAATACAAGAATGTGATCCTATGGCAAGGAAACATATGTGGGGTGAGGTGTACGAGGCTCTGGTCGTATGATCAATGGCCACACAACCCCCATTTTTATGAAAATAGCCATGAGCGACCTTGAAAATAGCCATGAGCGACCATTTTCAATAATACTAGAGGCTAACACCTACGGATTTTAGACCAAGAAATGGTCTCCACCAGAAATCCAAGAATGTGATCTATGGCAAGGAAACATATGTGGGGTGAGGTGTATGAGCGTCTGGTCGATGATCAATGGCCACACAACCCCCATTTTTGTCGAAAATAGCCATGAACGACCATTTTCAATAATACCGAAGGCTAACACCTACGGATTTTTGACCAAGAAATGGTCCATTTTGCCAAAAATAGCCATAAATGACCATTTTCAATAATACCGAAGGCTAACACGTACGAGTTTTTAACCAAGAAATGGTCTCCACCAGAAATCCAAGAATGTGATCTATGGCAAGGAAACATATGTGGGGTGAGGTATATGAGCCTCTAGTCGATGATCAATGGCCACACAACCTCCATTTTGCCGAAAATAGCCATGAATGACCATTTTCAATAATACCGAAGGCTAACACGTACGAGTTTTTGACCAAGAAATGGTCTCCACCAGAAATCCAAGAATGTGATCTATGGCAAGGAAACATATGTGGGGTGAGGTGTATGAGCCTCTGGTCGATGATCAATGGCCACACAACCCCCATTTTTGTCGAAAATAGCCATGAACGACCATTTTCAATAATACCGAAGGCTAACACGTACGAGTTTTTGACCAAGAAATGGTCTCCACCAGAAATCCAAGAATGTGATCTATGGCAAGGAAACATATGTGTAGTGAGGTGTACGAGCCTCTGGTCGATGATCAATGGCCACACAACCCCCATTTTTGTCGAAAATAGCCATGAACGACCATTTTCAATAATACCGAAGGCTAACACCGTACGGATTTTTGACCAAGAAATGGTCTCCACCAGAAATCCAAGAATGTGATCTATGGCAAGGAAACATATGTGTAGTGAGGTGTACGAGCCTATGGTCGATGATCAATGGCCACACAACCCCCATTTTTGTCGAAAATAGCCATGAACGACCATTCTCAATAATATCGAAGGCTAACACCTACGGATTTTTGACCAAGAAATGGTCTCCACCAGAAATCCAAGAATGTGATCTATGGCAAGGAAACATATGTGGGGTGAGGTGTATGAGCCTCTGGTCGAATGATCAATGGCCACACAACCCCCATTTTTGTCGAAAATAGCCATGAACGACCATTTTCAATAATACCGAAGGCTAACACCTACGGATTTTTGACCAAGAAATGGTCTCCACCTAGAAATCCAAGAATGTGATCTATCGCAAGGAAACATATGTGGGGTGAGGTGTATGAGCCGTCTGGTCGATGATCAATGGCCACACAACCCCCATTTTTTATGAAAATAGCCATGAACGACCATTTTCAATAATATCCGAAGGCTAACACCTACGATTTTTGACCAAGAAATGGTCTCCACCAGAAAATCAAGAATGTGATCCTATGGCAAGGAAACATATGTGGGGTGAGGTGTACGAGGCTCTGGTCGTAATGATCAATGGCCACAAAACCCCCATTTTATGAAAATAGCCATGAGCGACCTTGAAAATAGCCATGAGCGACCATTTTCAATAATACTAGAAGGCTAACACCTACGGATTTTAGACCAAGAAATGGTCTCCACCAGAAATCCAAGAATGTGATCTATGGCAAGGAAACATATGTGGGGTGAGGTGTATGAGCGTCTGGTCGATGATCAATGGCCACACAACCCCCATTTTTGTCGAAAATAGCCATGAACGACCATTTTCAATAATACCGAAGGCTAACACCTACGATTTTTTGACCAAGAAATGGTCTCCACCAGAAAACAAGAATGTGACCTATGGCAAGGAAACATATGTGGGGTGAGGATTTATGAGCCTCTAGTCGATGATAAATGGCCACACAACCCCCATTTTTTTATGAAAATAGCCATGAGCGACCATTTTCAATAATATTAGAGGCTAAGACCTACAGATTTTTGACCAAGAAATGGTCTCCACCAGAAATCCAAGAATGTGATCTATGGCAAGGAAACATATGTGGGGTGAGGTGTATGAGCCTCTGGTCGATGATCAATGGCCACACAACCCCCATTTTTGTCGAAAATAGCCAATGAACGACCATTTTCAATAATACCGAAGGCTAACACGTACGAGTTTTTGACCAAGAAATGGTCTCCACCAGAAATCCAAGAATGTGATCTATGGCAAGGAAACATATGTGTAGTGAGGTGTACGAGCCTCTGGTCGATGATCAATGGCCACGCAACCCCCATTTTTGTCGAAAATAGCCATGAACGACCATTTTCAATAATACCGAAGGCTAACACCTACGGATTTTTGACCAAGAAATGGTCTCCACCAGAAATCCAAGAATGTGATCTATGGCAAGGAAACATATGTGTAGTGAGGTGTACGAGCCTATGGTCGATGATCAATGGCCACACAACCCCCATTTTTGTCGAAAATAGCCATGAACGACCATTCTCAATAATATCGAAGGCTAACACCTACGGATTTTTGACCAAGAAATGGTCTCCACCAGAAATCCAAGAATGTGATCTATGGCAAGGAAACATATGTGGGGTGAGGTGTATGAGCCTCTGGTCGAAGATCAATGGCCACACAACCCCCATTTTTGTCGAAAATAGCCATGAACGACCATTTTCAATAATACCGAAGGCTAACACCTACGGATTTTTGACCAAGAAATGGTCTCCACCAGAAATCCAAGAATGTGATCTATGGCAAGGAAACATATGTGGGGTGAGGTGTATGAGCGTCTGGTCGATGATCAATGGCCACACAACCCCCATTTTTTATGAAAATAGCCATGAACGACCATTTTCAATAATACCGAAGGCTAACACCTACGATTTTTTGACCAAGAATGTGACCTATGGCAAGGAAACATATGTGGGGTGAGGTGTACGAGGCTCTGGTGTATGATCAATGGCCACACAACCCCCATTTTTATGAAAATAGCCATGAGCGACCTTGAAAATAGCCATGAGCGACCATTTTCAATAATACTAGAGGCTAACACCTACGGATTTTAGACCAAGAAATGGTCTCCACCAGAAATCCAAGAATGTTATCTATGGCAAGGAAACATATGTGGGGTGAGGTGTATGAGCGTCTGGTCGATGATCAATGGCCACACAACCCCCATTTTTGTCGAAAATAGCCATGAATGACCATTTACAATAATACCGAAGGCTAACACCTACGGATTTTTGACCAAGAAATGTTCCATTTTGCCGAAAATAGCCATGAATGACCATTTTCAATAATACCGAAGGCTAACACGTACAAGTTTTTAACCAAGAAATGGTCTCCACCAGAAATCCAAAATGTGATCTATGGCAAGGAAACATATGTGGGGTGAGGTGTATGAGCGTCTGGTCGATGATCAATGGCCACACAACCCCCATTTTGCCAAAAATAGCCATGAATGACCATTTTCAATAATACCGAAGGCCAACACCTACGGATTTTTGACCAAGAAATGGTCTCCACCAGAAATCCAAGAATGTGATCTATGGCAAGGAAACATATGTGGGGTGAGGTGTATGAGCCTCTGGTCGATGATCAATGGCCACACAACCCCCATTTTTTATGAAAATAGCCATGAGCGACCTTGAAAATAGCCATGAGCGACCATTTTCAATATTACTAGAGGCTAACACGTACGGATTTTTGACCAAGAAATGGTCTCCACCAGAAATCCAAGAATGTGATCTATGGCAAGGAAACATATGTGGGGTGAGGTGTATGAGCCTCTGGTCGATGATCAATGGCCACACAACCCCCATTTTTGTCGAAAATAGCCATGAACGACCATTTTCAATAATACCGAAGGCTAACACCTACGGATTTTTGACCAAGAAATGGTCTCCACCAGAAATCCAAGAATGTGATCTATGGCAAGGAAACATATGTGGGGTGAGGTGTATGAGCCTCTAGTCGATGATCAATGGCCACACAACCCCCATTTTTGTCGAAAATAGCCATGAATGACCATTTTCAAAAATACCAAAGGCTAACACGTACGGATTTTTAACTAAGAAATGGTCTCCACCAGAAATCCAAGAATGTGATCTATGGCAAGGAAACATATGTGGGGTGAGGTGTCCGAGCCTCTGGTCGATGATCAATGGCCACACAACCCCCATTTTGCCGAAAATAGCCATGAATGACCATTTTCAGTAATACCGAAGGCTAACACCTACGGATTTTTGACCAAGAAATGGTCTCCACCAGAAATCCAAGAATGTGATCTATGGCAAGGAAACATATGTGGGGTGAGGTGTATGAGCCTCTGGTCGATGATCAATGGCCACACAACCCCCATTTTTTATGAAAATAGCCATGAGCGACCTTGAAAATAGCCATGAGCGACCATTTTCAATAATACTAGAGGCTAACACGTACGGATTTTTGACCAAGAAATGGTCTCCACCAGAAATCCAAGAATGTGATCTATGGCAAGGAAACATATGTGGGGTGAGGTGTATAAGCCTCTGGTCGATGATCAATGGCCACACAACCCCCATTTTTTATGAAAATAGCCATGAACGACCATTGTCAAAAATACCAAAGTCTAACACCTACGGATTTTTGACCAAGAAATGGTCTCCACCAGAAATCCAAGAATGTGATCTATGGCAAGGAAACATATGTGGGGTGAGGTGTACGAGCCTCTGGTCGATGATCAATGGCCACAGAACCCCCATTTTGCCGAAAATAGCCATGAACGACCATTTTCAATAATACCGAAGGCTAACACCTACGAGTTTTTAACCAAGAAATGGTCTCCACCAGAAATCCAAGAATGTGATCTATGGCAAGGAAACATATGTGTAGTGAGGTGTACGAGCCTCTGGTCGATGATCAATGGCCACACAACCCCCATTTTTGTCGAAAATAGCCATGAACGACCATTTTCAATAATATCGAAGGCTAACACCTACGGATTTTTGACCAAGAAATGGTATCCACCAGAAATCCAAGAATGTGATCTATGGCAAGGAAACATATGTGGGGTGAGGTGTATGAGCCTCTGGTCGAAGATCAATGGCCACACAACCCCCATTTTTGTCGAAAATAGCCATGAACGACCATTTTCAATAATACCGAAGGCTAACACCTACGGATTTTTGACCAAGAAATGGTCTCCACCAGAAATCCAAGAATGTGATCTATGGCAAGGAAACATATGTGGGGTGAGGTGTATGAGCGTCTGGTCGATGATCAATGGCCACACAACCCCCATTTTTTATGAAAATAGCCATGAACGACCATTTTCAATAATACCGAAGGCTAACACCTACGATTTTTTGACCAAGAAATGGTCTCCACCAGAAAAACAAGAATGTGACCTATGGCAAGGAAACATATGTGGGGTGAGGTGTACAAGGCTCTGGTGTATGATCAATGGCCACACAACCCCCATTTTTATGAAAATAGCCATGAGCGACCTTGAAAATAGCCATGAGCGACCATTTTCAATAATACTAGAGGCTAACACCTACGGATTTTAGACCAAGAAATGGTCTCCACCAGAAATCCAAGAATGTGATCTATGGCAAGGAAACATATGTGGGGTGAGGTGTATGAGCGTCTGGTCGATGATCAATGGCCACACAACCCCCATTTTTGTCGAAAATAGCCATGAACGACCATTTTCAATAATACCGAAGGCTAACACCTACGGATTTTTGACCAAGAAATGGTCCATTTTGCCGAAAATAGCCATGAATGACCATTTACAATAATACCGAAGGCTAACACCTACGGATTTTTGACCAAGAAATGGTCTCCACCAGAAATCCAAGAATGTGATCTATGGCAAGGAAACATATGTGGGGTGAGATTTATGAGCCTCTAGTCGATGATAAATGGCCACACAACCCCCATTTTTTTATGAAAATAGCCATGAGCGACCATTTTCAATAATATTAGAGGCTAAGACCTACAGATTTTTGACCAAGAAATGGTCTCCACCAGAAATCCAAGAATGTGATCTATGGCAAGGAAACATATGTGGGGTGAGGTGTATGAGCCTCTGGTCGATGATCAATGGCCACACAACCCCCATTTTTGTCGAAAATAGCCATGAACGACCATTTTACAATAATACCGAAGGCTAACACCTACGAGTTTTTGACCAAGAAATGGTCTCCACCAGAAATCCAAGAATGTGATCTATGGCAAGGAAACATATGTGGTAGTGAGGTGTACTGAGCGTCTGGTCGATGATCAAAGGCCACACAACCCCCATTTCTTGGTCAAAAATCCGTAGGTGTTAGCCTTCGGTATTATTGAAAATGGTCGTTCATGGCTATTTTCGACAAAAATGGGGGTTGTGTGGCCATTGATCATCGACCAGACGCTCATACACCTCACCCCACATATGTTTCCTTGCCATAGATCACATTCTTGGATTTCTGGTGGAGACCATTTCTTGGGCAAAAATCCGAATGTGTTAGCCTTTGGTATTTTTGAAAATGGTCATTCATGGCTATTTTCGACAAAAATGGGGGTTGTGTGGCCATTGATCTTCGACCAGAGGCTCATACACCTCACTACACATATGTTTCCTTGCCATAGATCACATTCTTGTATTTCTGGTGGAGACCATTTCTTGGTCAAAAATCTGTAGGTGTTAGCCTTCGGTATTATTGAAAATGGTCGTTCATGGCTATTTTCAACAAAAATGGGGGTTGTGTGGCCATTGATCATCGACTAGACGCTCATACACCTCACCCCACATATGTTTCCTTGCCATAGATCACATTCTTGGATTTCTGGTGGAGACCATTTCTTGGTTAAAAACTCGTACGTGTTAGCCTTCGGTATTATTGAAAATGGTCGTTCATGGCTATTTTCGGCAAAATGGGGGTTGTGTGGCCATTGATCATCGACCAGAGGCTCGTACACCTCACCCCACATATGTTTCCTTGCCATAGATCACATTCTTGGATTTCTGGTGGAGACCATTTCTTGGTCTAAAATCCGTAGGTGTTAGCCTCTAGTATTATTGAAAATGGTCGCTCATGGCTATTTTCAAGGTCGCTCATGGCTATTTTCATAAAAAATGGGGGTTGTGTGGCCACTTGGATTTCTGGTGGAGACCATTTCTTGGTCTAAAATCCGTAGGTGTTAGCCTCTAGTATTATTGAAAATGGTCGCTCATGGCTATTTTCAAGGTCGCTCATGGCTATTTTCATAAAAAATGGGGGTTGTGTGGCCATTTATCATCGACTAGAGGCTCATAAACCTCACCCCACATATGTTTCCTTGCCATAGATTACATTCTTGGATTTCTGGTGGAAACCATTTCTTGGTTAAAAACTCGTACGTGTTAGCCTTCGGTATTATTGAAAATGGTCATTCATGGCTATTTTCGGCAAAATGGGGGTTGTGTGTCCATTGATCGTCGACCAGAGGCTCATACACCTCACCCCACATATGTTTCCTTGTCGTAGATCACATTCTTGGATTTCTGGTGGAGACCATTTCTTGGTCAAAAATCCGTACGTGTTAGCCTTCGATATTATTGAAAATGGTCGTTCATGGCTATTTTCGACAAAAATGGGGGTTGTGTGGCCATTGATCATCGACCAGAGGCTCATACACCTCACCCCACATATGTTTCCTTGCCATAGATCACATTCTTGGATTTCTGGTGGAAACCATTTCTTGGTCAAAAATCCGTAGGTGTTAGCCTTCGGTATTATTGAAAATGGTCATTCATGGCTATTTTCGGCAAAATGGGGGTTGTGTGGCCATTGATCATCGACCAGAGGCTCGTACACCTCACCCCACATATGTGTAGTGAGGTGGCCACACAACCCCCATTTTTTATGAAAATAGCCATGAGCGACCTTGAAAATAGCCATGAGCGACCATTTTCAATAATACTAGAGGCTAACACCTACGAATTTTAGACCAAGAAATGGTCTCCACCAGAAATCCAAGAATGTGATCTATGGTAATCTTGGTAAAAAATCCGTAGGTCTTAGCCTCTAATATTATTGAAAATGGTCGTTCATGGCTATTTTTGACAAAAATGGGGGTTGTGTGGCCATTGATCATCGACCAGACGCTCATACACCTCACCCCACATATGTTTCCTTGCCATAGATCACATTCTTGGATTTCTGGTGGAGACCATTTCTTGGTCTAAAATCCGTAGGTGTTAGCCTCTAGTATTATTGAAAATGGTCGCTCATGGCTATTTTCAAGGTCGCTCATGGCTATTTTCATAAAAATGGGGGTTGTGTGGCCATTGATCATACACTAGAGCCTCGTACACCTCACCCCACATATGTTTCCTTGCCATAGGTCACATTCTTGTTTTTCTGGTGGAGACCATTTCTTGGTCAAAAAATCGTAGTTGTTAGCCTTCGGTATTATTGAAAATGGTCGTTCATGGCTATTTTCATAAAAAATGGGGGTTGTGTGGCCATTGATCATCGACCAGACGCTCATACACCTTGTTGGAACTTGCTCTCTGCTGCAAGTGGGCCAACGAGGATGAACAATGGCGACAACAGGGTTACGTGCACGGGGGCAATAGCTCTGTTGATCCAGCCTCTCACGGGCACTGTGCGGGGGTATTCATAGGTGTCTGAGTGCCCAGCGTCTTGTGTTAAGGACGCATGTGCCCTCAGACGCCTAGTTTATCCCCGGAATATTCCCATAAAGCAGGGTTACAAGCTGTAATTACAAGTATGCCTTTACAAGTTCGGCCCGTAATACAGAGGCGGCCACGCGGGGCCCGTTACAATGGGCCAGACCACACGTGGGCCTTGGGGCTGAACGAGGCCGCGCCGTGTGAGGACGTCGCCGCAGGCCTTCGTCAAAGTGCCGAGTCCTGCGAAGGGTGTCCCTGCCCGCTTTGCCTCCGTCGGACCAGCGGCTGCAGCGAAGGCCTCGAGCGAAGGGTGGCGTCTTTGCCTTCGCCCCAACATTTGCCCTCCGAGGGACCAGTTCGACAAAGTCACCTGGTGCCGAAGACGTCGCTAGATGGCGGAGACGCTGCCCTCGCTCGAAGTGGTTCCGCGGGGGTTTTTGATGTGACCGTTGATGGACGGCGTACTGTTGGATTGCGGGTTTCCCGAAGCGTCGCGGCCTGTCGGGTTGTGGGTTTCCCGAGGAGCCGCGCCCTGCCTATAAAAGGGGGCGGGGGCGGCGCTGTTTGAATTCTGCTTTCCGCGCTCCGTAAAACCCTAGCCGCCCGCCGTCTTGCTGCTCCTTTTCCTCCGCTGCTCCCTTTGCTCGCCGTCGTTCTGGCTCGAGTGAAGCAAACCGCCCGCCGCCGCCGACGGTACGTAGCAATGCCATCCTCTTCTTCTTCCGCCACTGCCACGCCGCCGGCCGCCGCCTCGTCTGAGGAGACGTTGAGTAACGTGATGGTGGAAGAGTTGCGCGCCGGCGACTCTGTTGAATTCGGTGTGTCACGGATGACGTCAGGCCGTATTGAAGATATGCAGTGATTGGGCTACTTTGGCGGCGGAGTCGCTCGTGCTCCGGGGACGGAGGAAGTCCCCGAGCCGGAGGGCGAGTTGGTTGTTTTCGAGGCGTTCTTCGCCGCCGGACTCCGCTTGCCTGCGCACCGGTTTGTCGGCGAAGTCCTGCGCAGATTCAGCGTTCAAATACATCAGCTTACACCGAACGCCATAGTGGCGCTGGCGAAGTACGTCTGGGCGACGACTTCGTACGGCGGGCAGCCGTCGGTTGAAGTTTTCGCGAAGAATTATTGCTTGCATTGGCAGAAAAGGGTGGTTGAGGGCGGAGTTGCGCAGTTCGGGTCGTGCACTTTCACGCCGAAGACCGGCAAGACCACGATGCCAGTAGTGGAGTTGGTCCCGTGCGCCCGCAACAAGTGGGGCAGTTGGAATGAGTTTTGGTTTTATGTTGCTGAGGCTACTGTCGAAGGCCATCAAGGGCTCCCCGTGTCCGAAATGTGCTCTCACTATTACTCTGCGTATCCGCCTTTCGAAGTGGCAGAAGAGGATACAGACGAAGGGGCCCTTCGGTACGCCGCCGGTCAGAGCAGCGGGCGTGATTTGGTTGAGGAGTTTGCAGCGTACGGGGTCTGGCCCTTGGCGCACGGCTGGGCGCTGGGCGAAGTATGCCCTCGCCAGATGCCCTTTCACGGAGGAAGGGAGGTGCGAAGTCCTGCCTTCGCACTGAGTTTGCGGAACCGTGACCCGGCCGCCTTTGTGCGTGATGCAGAAGACTTGGCGGTGCGACTCGTGGGGCGCTACGTGCCGAAGACGGAAGGCCAGCGCAGTTTTGATATCCGTGGGTCAAACGATCGCTTGAACAGGGTCTTTGAATTAAATCAACTGCCGTACGACGGCTACCCTGGTCAGGACGAAGCAGACCCCCGCGGGAAGAAACCGGCGGTGGAGGCCGGAGGCGACCCTGGGCTGGCGGCCGCCACCTCTTCGAAAAAGAGAAAATTAGGTACTGCGATGGGAGGGCTTGGGGTGTCTGATAGTTTCGCTAGAGAGTTAATGAGGACGTGTGCGGCCCCGGGGGAGAGGATGTCTTCGCCCGAGCTCCGGGAGTCTTCGGCTCGGATGCTGAGGGTTACCGGGGGTTGTTGGCCTAAAAGCATTCCTATCCCCTGGGATGAAGAGGACTGTTTTACATCTCGTATGGCTCGTCGGTGGAAAGTTTTTCCTTATGGGCGAAATATCGGTCATGTTGTGTGGGCAGTGATGGACAAGGATCGCCAAGTGGCGGCGCGGAAACGCCAGGCGACCGTGAGGGTTCACGAAGCCCGGCCGAAAAGGCAGCGGGGAGCATCGAAGGCTGAGGCCTCCGGCGGAGGCAAGCCGCCATTGCCGGCGAAGGCGGGCGCCTCCGCGCCTGGCAAGGCGCCGGAGGCGACGGTGGGCGCCGGAGGCCCCAAGCTGTCGAAGGTGGTGCCGTCCGCCAGCGGAGTGGCGGAGGCTGCGAAGGCGGCCCGATCGCTACCGCCGCCCGGCAAACGCGTTGCCGACTTCGGCACCGAGATTGATGTGGAGGATTATCTTGGGGGTGAGTCTATATGTATACACTTTTTTTTTAATCTGTTGATGCGTTGCAGGGTTGGACGAGGGCCCGCTTGCTCTAGTTGTGCCTGGCGCGGCGGTCGCGACGGCTGCGCCAGCGCCGAAGGCGGGGGTAGAGACCCTTGGCGCTGGAGGCGAGGTGACTGCCCTCGCGCTGGTCAGAGACGAGGCGGACGCGGCGACCCGCCGGCTGAAAGGAGCGATGGAGGCGCTGAGTCAGGTCTGCCGAGCTATACTTTTTTTTTTTAAACACGGGCCTTATGTGTGTTCTGCAGGTGGCTGACTTCACCAGCCGTACTGCGTCGGGGGCCCTTACGGCGGCGTTGTCTGCCGAGGTCGAGAGACTTCGGACGCAACACGCGGACGCTGTCCGTGAGAAGTCGGCCTCCGACAGCAAGTGCCGCAAGCTGGCGGAGAAGGTGGCCGCCCTTGAGAAGGAGAAGGCAGACCTCCGGCGCCAGCTGATGGAGGAGAGAAGGGAGGCCAACGAAGCCATCGCCAAGGAGCAGTCTGCGCAGGCGGAGGCCAGGCTGGCGCGGGCGGAGGGCAATATCGCCAAGGAGCTCGCCGGGGAGCTGCAGCGGCGGCTTGCTGCCTTCGAGAGCCGCGCGGAGGGGGCCGAGGCCGCGGCGCGAGCGGAGGCCGAACGGACGCGCACGCAGCTCATGACTTCATATCGCGAGCTGGGTGTGCGGACGGGCGACTTCGAGGTGCCGGAGCGAGAGGCCGGACTTCGCTGTCTGGAGTGGGTGCAGGAGGAACTGCAGGAGCTCCCCACTGTCTTGGCGGGGTTGATGTCGTTCACCTCCCTGGTCACCTGCGAGGCAGCGATGAACGCGCTCTCTCGCGAAGGCTGCCGGCACTTTGAGGCCCTCGACCAGGTGGATGAGGATTTTGGGCAAGATATCTTTGAGGTCGAAGACCCCGTGGTGAAGGAGTCCGCCGGGGCCCTCTATGACCGGATGTGGGGTTCATACGGTCGAGAGGTGGTCCGGGCGCGGGCCGAGGCTGCGAGGGCTCAGGTAACGTTGTCGTTTACTCGGTGCTTGCTGGATGCGGTCTGTGCGTGTGTTTGCTGAATTTTTGTACGTTTTGTCTTAGGCGGAGCGCGGCGAGCGGGTGGACGATTTTGGGGCGCTGAACAGCGCGCCGCCTGAGCCGGAGACCACCCCTGCGGAGGCCGCCACTGGAGTCGCCCCGGGACTTACCCCGGTGACCGCGGAAGATGCACCAGGCGCCCTTGTACCTGCTGCGGCCGGCGAAGGCCTTCTCCCAAGGGTGGCCGAAGGCGCGTCTGATGCCCCCGCAGCTGCTGTGCCGGGCGCTGAAGATCCAGCGGAGGCAACGGCGGAGGCGGCGGCGGAGGCTCCCGCAGCAGCAGGGCCTTCGCAGGTGGCGTAGGTGGTGTTTAGGGTTGAGGGATTTTTGGATGATGTACTGAATTTTGGTTGCTGCGCAGGTTCAAGATTTTGGGCCTGCGCACGCAACCGCTACTACTGGGTTTTTGGCGGCTTCGACCGCGGAAGGTGGAAATGAATGTGGTGGGTCTGTTTCTGAGTTTTTTGATTTTACTGACTCTGGGAGCTCGGTTGAATGGACCGAGGAGTCGTCGGAGGAGGACTTGGACTATTTTGCGGCCCTGGACGTGGCTGCGGCGGAGGCTGCGCTACATGCTGCGGACGCGCCAGGCGTGCCCGGTCCTAGCACCGGGCACCGACGACGAAGGGCGGTTGCGAAGCGTAGGATTAGTGCGGAGGAAGGGGCTCGGCTTCGCATTAGTAGGGTTGGTCGGCAGGAGCTGCTGTCTTTGCCGGCCGTCTCGGGTGTGGGGGAAGGGGAGCTGCGAAGCCTTTTTGCGGGTTAGGAGCTTAGGATAATGTTATTTAATTATAGAGAGATGGGGATTATTCCTAAGGTTGAGCCGATGTAGGGCGTGGTGCCCTCGCTTGTGTATGTGCAAGGGTTTGTAAAATGGAGTAGTGTGCCCTCGCGTGCTTGTGCCTGCGAGGGCGGTGTGTACTTTGACTGGTGTGATTGATTGTGCTGTGCCAGTGTGATTATAACTGGTCTTGCTGTCGTTTCTGCTTTTGCCATACTGGGTCGGCTGCGCCCTTGGGCGGTTTTTGCGATAGGCTCCGGCTGCGCCTTTTAGGCGACTTCTGCGCGAAAAGCCTTCGCGATAGACTTTGATTTTTGCGCACTTGTGGTGCTAAGTCCGGCTGCACCCTTAGGCGACTTCTGCGCGGATAGTCTTCACGATAGACTTTGATTTTTGCGCACTTGTTGTGCTAAGTCCGGCTGCACCCTTGGGCGACTTCTGCGCGGATAGTCTTCGCGATAGACTTTGATTTTTGCGCACTTGTTGTGCTAAGTCCGGCTGCACCCTTAGGCGACTTCTGCGCGGATAGTCTTCGCGATAGACTTTGATTTTTGCGCACTTGTTGTGCTAAGTCCGGCTGCACCCTTAGGCGACTTCTGCGCGGATAGTCTTCGCGATAGACTTCGATTTTTGCGCACTTGTTGTGCTAAGTCCGGCTGCACCCTTAGGCGACTTCTGCGCGGATAGTCTTCGCGATAGACTTTGATTTTTGCGCACTTGTTGTGCTAAGTCCGGCTGCACCCTTAGGCGACTTCTGCGCGGATAGTCTTCGCGATAGACTTCGATTTTTGCGCACTTGTTGTGCTAAGTCCGGCTGCACCCTTAGGCGACTTCTGCGCGGATTGGTCGCACGCGAGGGTGGCTAGCGCTTAGCCTCGCGGTGACTTCGAATTGGTCGAATGCCGAAGACCGTTGTCGCGGTCTTTTTTCGACACATGCTTTTGCGGGGGATTTTTCTCACATATATTACATGGCTCCGCCTCGTTAAAAACCTCACCCCCCGGGAGGAAAAGAGTGCGGGCCGGTACAAGATTGTTTGCGGTGAATTACAAGGGCGAACTCAGCCCTAGGAATTTAAACAAAAAATTTACGAAGGTTGTCAATGTTCCAGGAGTGCTCCAGGTCCTCGCCATCTGGCGTCGCGAGCCTGTAAGCGCTGGGGGAAGCTTTTGTTTTGACTATGAAGGGGCCCTCCCACTTGGGCTCCAACTTGCCCTTGGACTCCGTCCGAGCTGTTCGGATGAGTACGAGGTCCCCCGCGCTGAACTCCTTTGGGATGACTGCGCGGTCGCGCCATGCTTTGGTCTGGGCTTGGTATTTGTTTAAGGCCTGCAGGGCGAAGACCCGGTCTCCGTCAATGAGATCTTTGGAGGTTGGCTCATCCACGTCAGGGGTGGCTGACGGAGCTGTGCGCGGAGACCCATGTTTTATTTCTTGCGGGGTCATTGCCTCTGATCCGTATAGAAGGCGGAAAGGAGTGAACCCGGTCGCCCTGCACTCGGTTGTGTTTAGCGCCCAGACTGCCTCCGGTAACAAGTCGGTCCATCTGCCTTTTTTCTCGTCGAGGAGCATCTTCTTGATGGCTGTGAAGATTTTCCCATTGGCACGCTCCACGACTCTGTTGGACTGCGGATGATAGACTGAAGCGAAGGCAAGCTTGGTGCCGATGGAAAAACAGAAATCCTTGAAATCTTGATTGTCAAACTGCTTGCCGTTGTCAACTGTTAGCTCGGACGGTACTCCGAAGCGGCAAACAATGTTCTGCCAAAAGAATTTTTGGGCAGTCTTTGATGTGATTGTGGACACAGCCCTCGCTTCAATCCACTTGGTGAAGTATTCGACGGCTACGAAGGCGAACTTGAGGTTCCCCTGAGCTGTGGGCAAGGGCCCGACAATGTCCAGGCCCCAGCGCTGAAGAGGCCATGTATGGGCGATCAGCTTTGTGTATTGCGAGGGGTTGCCTGACCGAGGAGAGAACTTCTGGCAGGCTTCGCAGGACCTTGTGACTCGATTTGCGGCGCAGATCATTGCAGGCCAGTAAAACCCTTGTCGGATCACCTTAGCAGCCAGGGCCCTTGGCCCCGCGTGCGAGCCGCACGTGCCACTGTGGACCTCGCGCAAGATTTGGATGCCTTCGGTCTCGGTGACGCATTTAAGCATTGGCTGACTGACCCCCTTCTTGTATAATTGGCCCTCGATTAGTGCGAAGTCCCGGCTTCGATGTTCGAGGCGCTTCGCCTCACTGACGTCGGTTGGGTGATAGTATCCCTGTAGAAACAGGGTTATTGGGGCCCGCCAGTCTTCGGTCATGATTAGGTGGACTATACGGTGGCCCTCGCTGTCATTGGTTATTTGGAGCCCTTCGGGGCTCCGGACGGCTGGCGTGCCGATGGTGTGAAAGAATACGTCGGAGGGCAAGGGCTCGCCCCTGGCGGCGGCCTTGGCTAATGCATCGGCCTCCTCATTCTTGGCCCTGTCCACATGCTGTAGGGTGAATCCCTTGAACTGCCTCTCGAGACTTCGGATAGCCGCAAGGTATTGCATGAGCGCGGGGTCTTTTGCTGCATAGTCTTTTTCGACCTGACCGGCGACTATCTTGGAGTCTGTTTTGATGATGCATGTGGTGACTCCGAGGGCCCTTAGCTTGCGGAGGCCGAGGATGACTGCTTCATACTCTGCTATGTTGTTTGTACATTTGTCGGATTCCAGAGCGAAGCTGAGGCGTGCTACATATCTGTGCTTGACTCCGGCTGGTGAGGTGATTACTGCAGCGACGCCTGCCCCCGCGTGACACCATGCACCGTCGCAATGGATAGACCAGACCTTTTCTGCGGATGGGTCCGGCTGTGTTACTGGCCCGGTCCAGTCGACGACGAAGTCTGCCAGGACTTGCGATTTGATGGCTGTCCTGGGCTCGAAGCTAATGTGGTAGCCGGAGAGCTCGGCTGCCCACTTGGCAATTCTCACTGATGCCTCCGGGTTCCTGAATAGCTCGCCGAGCCCCCTGTCTGAGGTGACTCGGACCTTGAATGCTTCAAAATAGTGGCGCAGCTTGCGCGAGGACATAACAACTGCGTAAGCAATCTTCTCCAGCTCTGTCATGTTGCATTTGGATGGTGTCAGGACTTCGGAGACATAATAAACAGGGCACTGTCTGACTGCGCCTTCGACTGTCTGCTCCTGTACTAGTGCCGCGCTGACCGCGTGCGGCGAAGCCGCGACATAGAGCAATAAGGGGAGCGAGGAGTCTGGGCTTGTGAGGATGGCCAGCTCCGCCAGGTACTGTTTTAATGAGGCGAAGGCCGCTGCTTGCTCCGGTCCCCAAGCGAAGTCCTTCGCGCCGCGGAGTGTTTTGAGGAAGGGGAGACTTCGCTCGGCGGACCTGGAGATGAATCTATTGAGGGCAGCCATCCTGCCTGTCAGGCGCTGGACGTCCCTGGCGGACTGCGGAGGCGACATATCGACGATGGCCTGGATCTTGGTTGGGTTGGCCTCGATGCCTCGGCGGGACACCAGGTAGCCCAATATCTTGCCCTGGCGAACACCGAAAACGCACTTTTCCGGGTTTAGGCGGAGTCGTGCATCTCGCATGTTCGCGAATGTTTCCGCCAGGTCGGCGAGGTGGTCCTCCTTATTTTTGCTGGCGACGACGATGTCGTCCACATATGTGAATACATTTCTGCCGACCTGCCCTTCGAGCACTGTTTTGGTGAGTCTGGAGAAGGTGGACCCGGCATTCTTGAGACCCTCCGGCATTCTGACAAAGCAATAAGTGCCGAAGGGTGTTATAAAGCTGGTGCTAGCCTTGTCTTCCTCCTTCATGTATATCTGGTGATAGCCAGAGAAGCAGTCGAGGAGGGACATGACCTCGCATCCGGCCGCGCTATCGACTATTTTGTCGATCCGTGGCAACGGGAAATTGTCCTTTGGGCAGGACTTATTGAGACTGGTGAAGTCTATGCACATGCGCCATTTTCCGCTTTTCTTCTGCACCATCACAACATTGGAGAGCCACGTGGGGTAAGCCACTGGCTCGATGAATTTAGCCTCCAGGAGGCGATGCACCTCCGCCTTGGCGGCTTCTGTCTTTTCGTCTGACATCTTGCGAAGCTTCTGCTTTTTGGGTCGCACCGAAGGGTCAATCCCCAAGCTGTGTTCAATTATGGCTCGGCTGACTCCGACCAGATCGAGGGCAGACCAGGCGAAGACATCTTTATTCTTGGCCAGGCAGCAGAGAAGTTTCTCTTCTTCAAGTGAGGTGAGGTCTTCGCTGATAGTTACAGTCTGCTTGGGCGTGGCCTGATCGAGGGGGACAGTCTTGGTCCCGTCTTGGCACTGCAACTGTGCCTTGTCGTGCTGCTTGTCGGTTGGGCTAGCCGGCGCAGGGACTTCGCGCTGGGTCGTGAGACAGTGTACATTTCTCTGACCGGGCACGAAGTCCCGCTCTATGTTGCGCGCCGTCTGCTGATTGCCGTAGATTGTGATGGCGCCCAGCGGGCCTGGTATCTTCATACATAGGTACAACCCGTGGATGGCGGCTTCGAATTTGTTGATGGAGCCTCGGCCCATGATGGCGTTGTATGGATATACCATGTCGACAATGTCGAAGGTTATTTGCTCACTTCGGGCATTGGGTGCTACACCGAAGGAGAGGGGCAACTCTATCTTGCCAACTGGAAAGGTGCCCTTGCCGCCGAAACCATACAACGGGTTGTCCGAAGGCTTCAGCAAGCTGTGGCTTATACCCATGCGGTCGAAGGCGTGGAGGAAGATGATGTCCGCCTGACTGCCGTTGTCGACAAGGACTTTGTGTAAGTCCCAACCTGCCACGCTGCAGTTGATGACCATTGCGTCGATGTGGGGGGCGCTGCGCAGGTCGACGTCTCGCGCGTCGAAGGTTAGCGGTATGTGGGACCACTTCGTCTGCACGACTGGGCCAGTGACGGCGACATGGTTGATGCTGCGGTAGTGGTCCCGCTTCTGCCGCTTGGTGTCGAAGTCGGTGCTTGACCCCCCTGTTATCATGTGAATGACTCCGCGATATGGTTGATCGGCGAAGTCTTCTTGCTTTGGGGGATGGGGAATGTTTTGGTGTTGCTGGTGTGGTGGTGGGGGTGGAGGAGGTACGATTTGTACTTCCTGATGATGTTGGTAAGCGTGGTGCGGTGGATGCGGAGCGGGGGCGTGGACGTATGGTGGAGGGGGTGGCTGGTAGTTATGCGCGACAATTCTGGGATTGTCGGCTGGCTGCGCCCTCGCCATTCTGTCTCTGGTGGCCTTCGTCTCGGGGCAGTCTTTGGTCTGGTGGGCGCAGTCTTCGCCGTGGAAAAGGCAATAGAACCGGCGCGGCGGCTGCTGCGCCCGCCCTCGACCCCTGCCGCGAGTTCCATTTCCGCGGCCTTGGGGGGATATTCCTGGCGGCGAGGGGGGTCAGCAGCAGGCTGTTGGTTGACGATGTTGTGGACTTGCTGCTGACTGCGGCCGTCTCGACTGGAGTCTGGCTGCGAAGTCCTTGTCCACGTGCGGCTGGACTGCGGAGTCTGACTGTTGGGTTTCCGTTGCTACTCGACCTTGCGCTGGTGGAGCTCTTCGGATTTGGCATATTTTTCGAAGAGCTGATATAGCTCCTGCAAGCTCTTGGGTGGATCTCTGATACAATGGCTGTAGAGGACGCCGGCCCGAAGGCCATTGATGGCGTAGTGGATAGCGATCTGATCGTCGACAGAGGGCAGCTGTGACTTGAGTGTTAAGAACTTGCGGTAATACTCCCGCAGAGTCTCCTTTTCCAGCTGTTTGCAAAGCGAGAGCTCGGCCAAAGCGTCGGTGTCTGGACGGTACCCTTGAAAGTTGAGGAGGAACTTGTCCCTGAGACTTCGCCACGAATCAATGGACAGCGGGGGCAATCTGGTGAACCAGGTGAGTGCTGGGCCCTCTAGGGCGATGATGAAAGACTTTGCCATTGTGGCGTCGTCCCCTCCGGCTGATGCAACGGCGACTTGGTAACTCATGATGTATTGCGCCGGGTCGGTGCTGCCGTTGTACTTGGGGTATGCCCCCGCTCGAAAGTTGGCTGGCCAAGGCGTCACTTGCAGGTGTGGCGCCAGGGGACTTCGCTCATCGAGGTAGTTGACCCCTTGGAATGGCGCGCCGTGCTGGGGGGCGTAGTCATGCTGGGGGAAACGCGGGTTCTCCGGCTGCGCCCGGTGCTGCAGGGGTTGGCCATGCTGCCGGCCGAGGTAGCCTTCGCGCATGTCCTCCGGCTGAGCGCGTTGTTGGAGGGGTGGCTCTTGCTGTAAACCGAGGTGGCCTTCGCGCTGCATCAGCGCGATCTCGCGCTCGAGGTCTTGGGCTTTCTGCTCCTCGTCGCGTATCATTTGCCGCACTTTGGCTAATGCGGAAACACGCTGGCGCTTGGCCTCCAGTATCTCTTTCTGCCTCTGGAGATTGCGGTTCCTGAGGCGCAGGGCGCGCAGCTGCAGCTGTTCTTCTGTTGAGACGCCGAGGGCCTCACCGTCCTCGGTGAGGTCGGCGCCTTCCAGTGGGGCGAAGCCTGGGGGCGGCTGCGACTGTCCTTCGGTTCCGCAGGTGCGGAAGGTGTCGTCTTCGCCGGTGTGGGGAACATTGTCTTCAATGGGCTCTTGGTGGGTGGATTGGGTGAGGGCGAGGGCCTTGCCCTTTCTTGCGGCCAGCAGTGCTGCCTTCGCAGCCTCGTCAGCCTTGGGGTTAGCTCTCTTGGGTGCCATCGCGGGTGGTTTTGTCGTAGCACGAACGGTGGGCGCCAAATGTTGGAACTTGCTCTCTGCTGCAAGTGGGCCAACGAGGATGAACAATGGCGACAACAGGGTTACGTGCACGGGGGCAATAGCTCTGTTGATCCAGCCTCTCACGGGCACTTTGCGGGGGTATTTATAGGTGTCTGAGTGCCCAGCGTCTTGTGTTAAGGACGCATGTGCCCTCAGACGCCTAGTTTATCCCCGGAATATTCCCATAAAGCAGGGTTACAAGCTGTAATTACAAGTATGCCTTTACAAGTTGGGCCCGTAATACAGAGGCGGCCACGCGGGGCCCGTTACAATGGGCCAGACCACACGTGGGCCTTGGGGCTGAATGAGGCCGCGCCGTGTGAGGACGTCGCCGCAGGCCTTCGTCAAAGTGCCGAGTCCTGCGAAGGGTGTCCCTGCCCGCTTTGCCTCCGTCGGACCAGCGGCTGCAGCGAAGGCCTCGAGCGAAGGGTGGCGTCTTTGCCTTCGCCCCAACACACCTCACCCCACATATGTTTCCTTGCCATAGATCACATTCTTGGATTTCTGGTGGAGACCATTTCTTGGTCAAAAATCCGTAGGTGTTAGCCTTCGGTATAATTGAAAATGGTCGTTCATGGCTATTTTCGACAAAAATGGGGGTTGTGTGGCCATTGATCTTCGACCAAAGGCTCATACACCTCACCCCACATATGTTTCCTTGCCATAGATCACATTCTTGGATTTCTGGTGGAGACCATTTCTTGGTCAAAAATCCGTAGGTGTTAGCCTTCGATATTATTGAAAATGGTCGTTCATGGCTATTTTCGACAAAAATGGGGGTTGTGTGGCCATTGATCATCGACTAGAGGCTCGTACACCTCACTACACATATGTTTCCTTGCCAAAGATCACATTCTTGGATTTCTGGTGGAGACCATTTTTTGGTTAAAAACTCGTACGTGTTAGCCTTCGGTATTATTGAAAATGGTCGTTCATGGCTATTTTCGGCAAAATGGGGGTTCTGTGGCCATTGATCATCGACCAGAGGCTCGTACACCTCACCCCACATATGTTTCCTTGCCATAGATCACATTCTTGGATTTCTGGTGGAGACCATTTCTTGGTCAAAAATCCGTAGGTGTTAGCCTTTGGTATTTTTGAAAATGGTAGTTCATGGCTATTTTCATAAAAAATGGGGGTTGTGTGGCCATTGATCATCGACCAGAGGCTCATACACCTCACCCCACATATGTTTCCTTGCCATAGATCACATTCTTGGATTTCTGGTGGAGACCATTTCTTGGTCATAAATCCGTACGTGTTAGCCTCTAGTATTATTGAAAATGGTCGCTCATGGCTATTTTCAAGGTCGCTCATGGCTATTTTCATAAAAAATGGGGGTTGTGTGGCCATTGATCATCGACCAGAGGCTCATACACCTCACCCCACATATGTTTCCTTGCCATAGATCACATTCTTGGATTTCTCGTGGAGACCATTCTTGGTCAAAAATCCGTAGGTGTTAGCCTTCGGTATTATTGAAAATGGTCGTTCATGGCTATTTTCGACAAAAATGGGGGTTGTGTGGCCATTTATCATCGACTAGAGGCTCATAAATCTCACCCCACATATGTTTCCTTGCCATAGATTACATTCTTGGATTTCTGGTGGAAACCATTTCTTGGTTAAAAACTCGTACGTGTTAGCCTTCGGTATTATTGAAAATGGTCGTTCATGGCTATTTTCGACAAAATGGGGGTTGTGTGGCAATTGATCATCGACCAGACGCTCATACACCCATTTTTTATGAAAATAGCCATGAGCGACCTTGAAAATAGCCATGAACGACCATTTTCAATAATACCGAAGGCTAACACGTACGAGTTTTTAACCAAGAAATGGTTTCCACCAGAAATCCAAGAATGTAATCTATGGCAAGGAAACATATGTGGGGTGAGATTTATGAGCCTCTAGTCGATGATCAATGGCCACACAACCCCCATTTTTGTCGAAAATAGCCATGAATGACCATTTACAATAATACCGAAGGCTAACACCTACGGATTTTTGACCAAGAAATGGTCTCCACCAGAAATCCAAGAATGTGATCTATGGCAAGGAAACATATGTGGGGTGAGGTGTATGAGCCTCTGGTCGATGATCAATGGCCACACAACCCCCATTTTTTATGAAAATAGCCATGAGCGACCTTGAAAATAGCCATGAGCGACCATTTTCAATAATACTAGAGGCTAACACGTACGGATTTTTGACCAAGAAATGGTCTCCACCAGAAATCCAAGAATGTGATCTATGGCAAGGAAACATATGTGGGGTGAGGTGTACGAGCCTCTGGTCGATGATCAATGGCCACACAACCCCCATTTTTTATGAAAATAGCCATGAACGACCATTTTCAAAAATACCAAAGGCTAACACCTACGGATTTTTGACCAAGAAATGGTCTCCACCAGAAATCCAAGAATGTGATCTATGGCAAGGAAACATATGTGGGGTGAGGTGTACGATCCTCTGGTCGATGATCAATGGCCACAGAACCCCCATTTTGCCGAAAATAGCCATGAACGACCATTTTCAATAATACCGAAGGCTAACACGTACGAGTTTTTAACCAAGAAATGGTCTCCACCAGAAATCCAAGAATGTGATCTATGGCAAGGAAACATATGTGTAGTGAGGTGTACGAGCCTCTGGTCGATGATCAATGGCCACACAACCCCCATTTTTGTCGAAAATAGCCATGAACGACCATTTTCAATAATATCGAAGGCTAACACCTACGGATTTTTGACCAAGAAATGGTCTCCACCAGAAATCCAAGAATGTGATCTATGGCAAGGAAACATATGTGGGGTGAGGTGTATGAGCCTCTGGTCGAAGATCAATGGCCACACAACCCCCATTTTTGTCGAAAATAGCCATGAACGACCATTTTCAATAATACCGAAGGCTAACACCTACGGAAATTTGACCAAGAAATGGTCTCCACCAGAAATCCAAGAATGTGATCTATGGCAAGGAAACATATGTGGGGTGAGGTGTATGAGCGTCTGGTCGATGATCAATGGCCACACAACCCCCATTTTTTATGAAAATAGCCGTGAACGACCATTTTCAATAACACCGAAGGCTAACACCTACGATTTTTTGACCAAGAAATGGTCTCCACCAGAAAAACAAGAATGTGACCTATGGCAAGGAAACATATGTGGGGTGAGGTGTACGAGGCTCTGGTGTATGATCAATGACCACACAACCCCCATTTTTATGAAAATAGCCATGAGCGACCTTGAAAATAGCCATGAGCGACCATTTTCAATAATACTAGAGGCTAACACCTACGGATTTTAGACCAAGAAATGGTCTCCACCAGAAATCCAAGAATGTGATCTATGGCAAGGAAACATATGTGGGGTGAGGTGTATGAGCGTCTGGTCGATGATCAATGGCCACACAACCCCCATTTTTGTCGAAAATAGCCATGAACGACCATTTTCAATAATACCGAAGGCTAACACCTACGGATTTTTGACCAAGAAATGGTCTCCACCAGAAATCCAAGAATGTGATCTATGGCAAGGAAACATATGTGGGGTGAGATTTATGAGCCTCTAGTCGATGATAAATGGCCACACAACCCCCATTTTTTTATGAAAATAGCCATGAGCGACCATTTTCAATAATATTAGAGGCTAAGACCTACAGATTTTTGACCAAGAAATGGTCTCCACCAGAAATCAAGAATGTGATCTATGGCAAGGAAACATATGTGGGGTGAGGTGTATGAGCCTCTGGTCGATGATCAATGGCCACACAACCCCCATTTTTGTCGAAAATAGCCATGAATGACCATTTACAATAATACCGAAGGCTAACACCTACGGATTTTTGACCAAGAAATGGTCTCCACCAGAAATCCAAGAATGTGATCTATGGCAAGGAAACATATGTGGGGTGAGGTGTATGAGCGTCTGGTCAATAATCAAAGGCCACACAACCCCCATTTCTTGGTCAAAAATCCGTAGGTGTTAGCCTTCGGTATTATTGAAAATGGTCATTCATGGCTATTTTCGGCAAAATGGGGGTTGTGTGGCCATTGATCATCGACCAGAGGCTCGTACACCTCACCCCACATATGTTTCCTTGCCATAGAATGACCATTTACAATACCATAGATCACATTCTTGGATTTCTGGTGGAGACCATTTCTTGGTCTGAAATCCGTAGGTGTTAGCCTCTAGTATTATTGAAAATGGTCGCTCATGGCTATTTTCAAGGTCGCTCATGGCTATTTTCATAAAAAATGGGGGTTGTGTGGCCATTTATCATCGACTAGAGGCTCATACACCTCACCCCACATATGTTTCCTTGCCATAGATCACATTCTTGGATTTCTGGTGGAGACCATTTCTTGGTCAAAAATCCGTAGGTGTTAGCCTTCAGTGTCATTGAAAATGGTCGTTCATGGCTATTTTCGACAAAAATGGGGGTTGTGTGGCCATTTATCATCAACTAGAGGCTCATACACCTCACCCCACATATGTTTTCTTGCCATAGATCACATTCTTGGATTTCTGGCGGAGACCATTTCTTGGTCAAAAATCCGTAGGTGTTAGCCTTCGGTATTATTGAAAATGGTCGTTCATGGCTATTTTCGACAAAAATGGGGGTTGTGTGGCCATTGATCATCGACCAGAGGCTCATACACCTCACCCCACATATGTTTCCTTGCCATAGATCACATTCTTGGATTTCTGGTGGAGACCATTTCTTGGTTAAAAACTCGTACGTGTTAGCCTTCGGTATTATTGAAAATGGTCGTTCATGGCTATTTTCGGCAAAATGGGGGTTGTGTGGCCATTGATCATCGACCAGAGGCTCGTACACCTCACCCCACATATGTTTCCTTGCCATAGATCACATTCTTGGATTTCTGGTGGAGACCATTTCTTGGTCTAAAATCCGTAGGTGTTAGCCTCTAGTATTATTGAAAATGGTCGCTCATGGCTATTTTCAAGGTCGCTCATGGCTATTTTTCATAAAAAATGGGTGTATGAGCGTCTGGTCGATGATCAATTGCCACACAACCCCCATTTTGTCGAAAATAGCCATGAACGACCATTTTCAATAATACCGAAGGCTAACACCTACGGATTTTAGACCAAGAAATGGTCTCCACCAGAAATCCAAGAATGTGATCTATGGCAAGAAAACATATGTGGGGTGAGGTTTATGAGCCTCTAGTAGATGATAAATGGCCACACAACCCCCATTTTTGTCGAAAATAGCCACGAACGACCATTTTCAATAATACCGAAGGCTAACACCTACGGATTTTTGACCAAGAATGGTCTCCACGAGAAATCCAAGAATGTGATCTATGGCAAGGAAACATAAGTGGGGTGAGGTGTATGAGCGTCTGGTCGATGATCAATGGCCACACAACCCCCATTTTTGTCGAAAATAGCCATGAACGACCATTTTCAATAATACTGAAGGCTAACACCTACGGATTTTTGACCAAGAAATGGTCTCCACCAGAAATCCAAGAATGTGATCTATGGCAAGAAAACATATGTGGGGTGAGGTGTATGAGCCTCTAGTCGATGATAAATGGCCACACAACCCCCATTTTTGTCGAAAATAGCCATGAACGACCATTTTCAAAAATACCGAAGGCTAACACCTACGGATTTTTGACCAAGAAATGGTCTCCACCAGAAATCCAAGAATGTGATCTATGGCTAGGAAACATATGTGGGGTGAGGTGTATGAGCCTCTGGTCGACGATCAATGGCCACACAACCCTAATTTTTGTCGAAAATAGCCATGAACGACCATTTTCAATGACACTGAAGGCTAACACCTACGGATTTTTGACCAAGAAATGGTCTCCACCAGAAATCCAAGAATGTGATCTATGGCAAGGAAACATATGTGGAGACCATTTCTTCGGTACTATCGATGATAAATGGCCACACAACCCCCATTTTTTATGAAAATAGCCATGAGCGACCATTTTGAATAATATTAGAGGCTAAGACCTACGGATTTTTGACCAAGAAATGGTCTCCACCAGAAATCCAAGAATGTGATCTATGGCAAGGAAACATATGTGGGGTGAGGTGTATGAGCGTCTGGTCGATGATCAATGGCCACACAACCCCCATTTTTGTCGAAAATAGCCATGAACGACCATTTTCAATAATACCGAAGGCTAACACCTACGGATTTTTGACCAAGAAATGATCTCCACCAGAAATCCAAGAATGTGATCTATGGCAAGGAAACATATGTGGGGTGAGGTGTATGAGCGTCTGGTCGATGATCAATGGCCACACAACCCCCATTTTTGTCGAAAATAGCCATGAACGACCATTTTCAATAATACCGAAGGCTAACACCTACGGATTTTTGACCAAGAAATGATCTCCACCAGAAATCCAAGAATGTGATCTATGGCAAGGAAACATATGTGGGGTGAGGTGTATGAGTGTCTGGTCGATGATCAATGGCCACACAACCCCCATTTTTGTCGAAAATAGCCATGAACGACCATTTTCAATAATACCGAAGGCTAACACCTACGGATTTTTGACCAAGAAATGATCTCCACCAGAAATCCAAGAATGTGATCTATGGCAAGGAAACATATGTGGGGTGAGGTGTATGAGCCTCTGGTCGACGATCAATGGCCACACAACCCTAATTTTTGTCGAAAATAGCCATGAACGACCATTTTCAATGACACTGAATGCTAACACCTACGGATTTTTGACCAAGAAATGGTCTCCACCAGAAATCCAAGAATGTGATCTATGGAAAGGAAACATATGTGGAGACCATTTCTTCGGTACTATCGATGATAAATGGCCACACAACCCCCATTTTTTATGAAAATAGCCATGAGCGACCTTGAAAATAGCCATGAGCGACCATTTTCAATAATACTAGAGGCTAACACCTACGGATTTTAGACCAAGAAATGGTCTCCACCAGAAATCCAAGAATGTGATCTATGGCAAGGAAACATATGTGGGGTGAGGTGTATGAGCGTCTAGTCGATGATCAATGGCCACACAACCCCCATTTTTGTCGAAAATAGCCATGAACGACCATTTTCAATAATACTGAAGGCTAACACCTACGGATTTTTGACCAAGAAATGGTCTCCACTAGAAATCCAAGAATGTGATCTATGGCAAGGAAACATATGTGGGGTGAGGTGTATGAGCCTCTAGTCGATGATAAATGGCCACACAACCCCCATTTTTGTCGAAAATAGCCATGAACGACCATTTTCAAAAATACCGAAGGCTAACACCTACGGATTTTTGACCAAGAAATGGTCTCCACCAGAAATCCAAGAATGTGATCTATGGCAAGGAAACATATGTGGGGTGAGGTGTATGAGCCTCTGGTCGACGATCAATGGCCACACAACCCTAATTTTTGTCGAAAATAGCCATGAACGACCATTTTCAATGACACTGAAGGCTAACACCTACGGATTTTTGACCAAGAAATGGTCTCCACCAGAAATCCAAGAATGTGATCTATGGCAAGGAAACATATGTGGAGACCATTTCTTCGGTACTATCGATGATAAATGGCCACACAACCCCCATTTTTTATGAAAATAGCCATGAGCGACCATTTTCAATAATATTAGAGGCTAAGACCTACGGATTTTTGACCAAGAAATGGTCTCCACCAGAAATCCAAGAATGTGATCTATGGCAAGGAAACATATGTGGGGTGAGGTGTATGAGCGTCTGGTCGATGATCAATGGCCACACAACCCCCATTTTTGTCGAAAATAGCCATGAACGACCATTTTCAATAATACCGAAGGCTAACACCTACGGATTATTGACCAAGAAATGATCTCCACCAGAAATCCAAGAATGTGATCTATGGCGAGGAAACATATGTGGGGTGAGGTGTATGAGCGTCTGGTCGATGATCAATGGCCACACAACCCCCATTTTTGTCGAAAATAGCCATGAACGACCATTTTCAATAATACCGAAGGCTAACACCTACGGATTTTTGACCAAGAAATGATCTCCACCAGAAATCCAAGAATGTGATCTATGGCAAGGAAACATATGTGGGGTGAGGTGTATGAGCCTCTGGTCGACGATCAATGGCCACACAACCCTAATTTTTCTCGAAAATAGCCATGAACGACCATTTTCAATGACACTGAATGCTAACACCTACGGATTTTTGACCAAGAAATGGTCTCCACCAGAAATCCAAGAATGTGATCTATGGCAAGGAAACATATGTGGAGACCATTTCTTCGGTACTATCGATGATAAATGGCCACACAACCCCCATTTTTTATGAAAATAGCCATGAGCGACCTTGAAAATAGCCATGAGCGACCATTTTCAATAATACTAGAGGCTAACACCTACGGATTTTAGACCAAGAAATGGTCTCCACCAGAAATCCAAGAATGTGATCTATGGCAAGGAAACATATGTGGGGTGAGGTGTATGAGTGTCTGGTCGATGATCAATGGCCACACAACCCCCATTTTTGTCGAAAATAGCCATGAACGACCATTTTCAATAATACCGAAGGCTAACACCTACGGATTTTTTACCAAGAAATGGTCTCCACCAGAAATCCAAGAATGTGATCTATGGCAAGGAAACATATGTGGGGTGAGGTGTATGAGCCTCTGGTCGATGATCAATGGCCACACAACCCCCATTTTTGTCGAAAATAGCCATGAACGACCATTTTCAATAATATCGAAAGCTAACACCTACAGATTTTTGACCAACAAATGGTCTCCACCAGAAATCCAAGAATGTGGTCTATGGCAAGGAAACATATGTGGGGTGAGGTGTATGAGCCTTTGGTCGATGATCAATGGCCACACAACCCCCATTTTTGTCGAAAATAGCCATGAACAACCATTTTCAATAGATTACATTCTTGGATTTCTGGTGGAGACCATTTCTTGGTTAAAAACTCGTACGTGTTAGCCTTCGGTATTATTGAAAATGGTCATTCATGGCTATTTTCGACAAAAATGGGGGTTGTGTGGCCATTGATCATCGACCAGAGGCTCATACACCTCACCCCACATATGTTTCCTTGCCATAGATCACATTCTTGGATTTCTGGTGGAGACCATTTCTTGGTCAAAAATCATGAACGACCATTTTCAATAATACCGAAGGCTAACACCTACGGATTTTTGACCAAGAAATGGTCTCCACCAGAAATCCAAGAATGTGATCTACGACAAGGAAACATATGTGGGGTGAGGTGCATGAGCCTCTGGTCGACGATCAATGGCCACACAACCCCCATTTTGCCAAAAATAGCCATGAATGACCATTTTCAATAATACCGAAGGCTAACACGTACGAGTTTTTAACCAAGAAATGGTCTCCACCAGAAATCCAAGAATGTAATCTATTGAAAATGGTCGTTCATGGCTATTTTCGACAAAAATGGGGGTTGTGTGGCCATTGATCATCGACCAATGGCTCATACACCTCACCCCACATATGTTTCCTTGCCATTGACCACATTCTTGGATTTCTGGTGGAGACCATTTGTTGGTCAAAAATCCGTAGGTGTTAGCTTTCGATATTATTGAAAATGGTCGTTCATGGCTATTTTCATCAAAAATGGGGGTTGTGTGGCCATTTATCATCGACTAGAGGCTCATAAAACTCACCCCACATATGTTTCCTTGCCATAGATTACATTCTTGGATTTCTGGTGGAAACCATTTCTTGGTTAAGAACTCGTACGTGTTAGCCTTCGGTATTATTGAAAATGGTCATTCATGGCTATTTTCGGCAAAATGGGGGTTGTGTGGCCATTGATCGTCGACCAGAGGCTCATACACCTCACCCCACATATGTTTCCTTGTCGTAGATCACATTCTTGGATTTCTGGTGGAGATCATTTCTTGGTCAAAAATCCGTAGGTGTTAGCCTTCGGTATTATTGAAAATGGTCGTTCATGGCTATTTTCGACAAAAATGGGGGTTGTGTGGCCATTGATCATCGACCAGACGCTCATACACCTCACCGCACATATGATTCCTTGCCATAGATCACATTCTTGGATTTCTGGTGGAGACCATTTCTTGGTCAAAAATCCGTAGGTGTTAGCCTTCGGTATTATTGAAAATGGTCGTTCATGGCTATTTTCGACAAAAATGGGGGTTGTGTGGCCATTGATCATCGACCAGACGCTCATACACCTCACCCCACATATGTTTCCTTGCCATAGATCACATTCTTGGATTTCTGGTGGAGACCATTTCTTGGTCAAAAATCCGTAGGTGTTAGCCTTCGGTATTATTGAAAATGGTCGCTCATGGCTATTTTCGACAAAAATGGGGGTTGTGTGGCCATTGATCATCGACCAGAGGCTGAAGGCTAACACCTACGGATTTTTAACCAAGAAATGGTCTCCACCAGAAATCCAAGAATGTAATCTATGGCAAGGAAACATATGTGGGGTGAGGTTTATGAGCCTCTAGTCGATGATAAATGGCCACACAACCCCCATTTTTTATGAAAATAGCCATGAGCGACCATTTTCAATAATATTAGAGGCTAAGACCTACGGATTTTTGACCAAGAAATGGTCTCCACCAGAAATCCAAGAATGTGATCTATGGCAAGGAAACATATGTGGGGTGAGGTGTATGAGCCTCTGGTCGATGATCAATGGCCACACAACCCCCATTTTTGTCGAAAATAGCCATGAATGGCCATTTTCAATAATACCGAAGGCTAACACCTACGGATTTTTGACCAAGAAATGGTCTCCACCAGAAATCCAAGAATGTGATCTATGGCAAGGAAACATATGTGGGGTGAGGTGTATTAGCCTCTGGTCGATGATCAATGGCCACACAACCCCCATTTTTGCCGAAAATAGCCATGAACGACCATTTTCAATAATACCGAAGGCTAACACCTTCGGATTTTTGACCAAGAAATGGTCTCCACCAGAAATCCAAGAATGTGATCTTCGACAAGCAAACATATGTGGGGTGAGGGGTATGAGCCTCTGGTCGATCAGGAGACCATTTCTTGGTCTAAAATCCGTAGGTGTTAGCCTCTAGTATTATTGAAAATGGTCGCTCATGGCTATTTTCAAGGTCGCTCATGGCTATTTTCATAAAAAATGGGGGTTGTGTGGCCATTTATCATCGATAGTACCAAAGAAATGGTCTCCACATATGTTTCCTTGCCATAGATCACATTCTTGGATTTCTGGTGGAGACCATTTCTTGGTCAAAAATCCGTAGGTGTTAGCCTTCAGTGTCATTGAAAATGGTCGTTCATGGCTATTTTCGACAAAAATTAGGGTTGTGTGGCCATTGATCGTCGACCAGAGGCTCATACACCTCACCCCACATATGTTTCCTTGCCATAGATCACATTCTTGGATTTCTGGTGGAGACCATTTCTTGGTCAAAAATCCGTAGGTGTTAGCCTTCGGTATTTTTGAAAAGGGTCGTTCATGGCTATTTTCGACAAAAATGGGGGTTGTGTGGCCATTGATCATCGACCAGATGCTCATACACCTCACCCCACATATGTTTCCTTGCCATAGATCACATTATTGGATTTCTGGTGGAGACCATTTCTTGGTCTAAAATCCGTAGGTCTTAGCCTCTAGTATTATTGAAAATGGTCATTCATGGCTATTTTCGGCAAAATGGGGGTTGTGTGGCCATTGATCGTCGACCAGAGGCTCATACACCTCACCCCACATACTTCGGTATTATTGAAAATGGTCGTTCATGGCTATTTTCGGCAAAATGGGGGTTCTGTGGCCATTGATCATCGACCAGAGGCTCGTACACCTCACCCCACATATGTTTCCTTTCCATAGATCACATTCTTGGATTTCTGGTGGAGACCATTTCTTGGTTAAAAACTCGTACGTGTTAGCCTTCGGTATTATTGAAAATGGTCATTCATGGCTATTTTCGGCAAAATGGGGGTTGTGTGGCCATTGATCATCGACCAGACGCTCATACACCTCACCCCACATATGTTTCCTTGCCATAGATCACATTCTTGGATTTCTGGTGGAGACCATTTCTTGGTCTAAAATCCGTAGGTGTTAGCCTCTAGTATTATTGAAAATGGTCGCTCATGGCTATTTTCAAGGTCGATCATGGCTATTTTCATAAAAAATGGGGGTTGTGTGGCCATTTATCATCGACTAGAGGCTCATAAACCTCACCCCACATATGATTCCTTGCCATAGATCACATTCTTGGATTTCTGGTGGAGACCATTTCTTGGTCAAAAACTCGTACGTGTTAGCCTTCGGTATTATTGAAAATGGTCGTTCATGGCTATTTTCGGCAAAATGGGGGTTGTGTGGCCATTGATCATCGACCAGAGGCTGAAGGCTAACACCTATGGATTTTTAACCAAGAAATGGTCTCCACCAGAAATCCAAGAATGTAATCTATGGCAAGGAAACATATGTGGGGTGAGGTTTATGAGCCTCTAGTCGATGATAAATGGCCACACAACCCCCATTTTTTATGAAAATAGCCATGAGCGACCATTTTCAATAATATTAGAGGCTAAGACCTACGGATTTTTGACCAAGAAATGGTCTCCACCAGAAATCCAAGAATGTGATCTATGGCAAGGAAACATATGTGGGGTGAGGTGTATGAGCCTCTGGTCGATGATCAATGGCCACACAACCCCCATTTTTGTCGAAAATAGCCATGAATGGCCATTTTCAATAATACCGAAGGCTAACACCTACGGATTTTTGACCAAGAAATGGTCTCCACCAGAAATCCAAGAATGTGATCTATGGCAAGGAAACATATGTGGGGTGAGGTGTATTAGCCTCTGGTCGATGATCAATGGCCACACAACCCCCATTTTTGCCGAAAATAGCCATGAACGACCATTTTCAATAATACCGAAGGCTAACACCTTCGGATTTTTGACCAAGAAATGGTCTCCACCAGAAATCCAAGAATGTGATCTTCGACAAGCAAACATATGTGGGGTGAGGGGTATGAGCCTCTGGTCGATCAGGAGACCATTTCTTGGTCTAAAATCCGTAGGTGTTAGCCTCTAGTATTATTGAAAATGGTCGCTCATGGCTATTTTCAAGGTCGCTCATGGCTATTTTCATAAAAAATGGGGGTTGTGTGGCCATTTATCATCGATAGTACCAAAGAAATGGTCTCCACATATGTTTCCTTGCCATAGATCACATTCTTGGATTTCTGGTGGAGACCATTTCTTGGTCAAAAATCCGTAGGTGTTAGCCTTCAGTGTCATTGAAAATGGTCGTTCATGGCTATTTTCGACAAAAATTAGGGTTGTGTGGCCATTGATCGTCGACCAGAGGCTCATACACCTCACCCCACATATGTTTCCTTGCCATAGATCACATTCTTGGATTTCTGGTGGAGACCATTTCTTGGTCAAAAATCCGTAGGTGTTAGCCTTCGGTATTTTTGAAAAGGGTCGTTCATGGCTATTTTCGACAAAAATGGGGGTTGTGTGGCCATTGATCATCGACCAGATGCTCATACACCTCACCCCACATATGTTTCCTTGCCATAGATCACATTATTGGATTTCTGGTGGAGACCATTTCTTGGTCTAAAATCCGTAGGTCTTAGCCTCTAGTATTATTGAAAATGGTCATTCATGGCTATTTTCGGCAAAATGGGGGTTGTGTGGCCATTGATCGTCGACCAGAGGCTCATACACCTCACCCCACATACTTCGGTATTATTGAAAATGGTCGTTCATGGCTATTTTCGGCAAAATGGGGGTTCTGTGGCCATTGATCATCGACCAGAGGCTCGTACACCTCACCCCACATATGTTTCCTTTCCATAGATCACATTCTTGGATTTCTGGTGGAGACCATTTCTTGGTTAAAAACTCGTACGTGTTAGCCTTCGGTATTATTGAAAATGGTCATTCATGGCTATTTTCGGCAAAATGGGGGTTGTGTGGCCATTGATCATCGACCAGACGCTCATACACCTCACCCCACATATGTTTCCTTGCCATAGATCACATTCTTGGATTTCTGGTGGAGACCATTTCTTGGTCTAAAATCCGTAGGTGTTAGCCTCTAGTATTATTGAAAATGGTCGCTCATGGCTATTTTCAAGGTCGATCATGGCTATTTTCATAAAAAATGGGGGTTGTGTGGCCATTTATCATCGACTAGAGGCTCATAAACCTCACCCCACATATGATTCCTTGCCATAGATCACATTCTTGGATTTCTGGTGGAGACCATTTCTTGGTCAAAAACTCGTACGTGTTAGCCTTCGGTATTATTGAAAATGGTCGTTCATGGCTATTTTCGGCAAAATGGGGGTTCTGTGGCCATTGATCATCGACCAGAGGCTCGTACACCTCACCCCACATATGTTTCCTTGCCATAGATCACATTCTTGGATTTCTGGTGGAGACCATTTCTTGGTCAAAAATCTGTAGGTGTTAGCCTCTAGTATTATTGAAAATGGTCGCTCATGGCTATTTTCAAGGTCGCTCATGGCTATTTTCATAAAAAATGGGGGTTGTGTGGCCATTTATCATCGACTAGAGGCTCATAAACCTCACCCCACATATGTTTCCTTGCCATAGATTACATTCTTGGATTTCTGGTGGAAACCATTTCTTGGTCAAAAATCCGTACGTGTTAGCCTTCGGTATTATTGAAAATGGTCGCTCATGGCTATTTTCAAGGTCGCTCATGGCTATTTTCATAAAAAATGGGGGTTGTGTGGCCATTTATCATCGACTAGAGGCTCATAAACCTCACCCCACATATGTTTCCTTGCCATAGATCACATTCTTGGATTTCTGGTGGAGACCATTTCTTGGTCAAAAACTCGTACGTGTTAGCCTTCGGTATTATTAAAAATGGTCGTTCATGGCTATTTTCGGCAAAATGGGGGTTGTGTGGCCATTGATCATCGACCAGAGGCTCGTACATCTCACCCCACATATGTTTCCTTGCCATAGATCACATTCTTGGATTTCTGGTGGAGACCATTTCTTGGTCAAAAATCCGTAGGTGTTAGCCTTCGTTATTATTGAAAATGGTCATTCATGCCATTTCTTGGTTAAAAACTCGTACGTGTTAGCCTTCGGTATTATTGAAAATGGTCGTTGATCACTATTTTCGACAAAAATGGGGGTTGTGTGGCCATTTATCATTGACTAGAGGCTCGTACACTTCACCCCACATACGTTTTCTTGCTATAGATCACATTCTTAGATTTCTGGTGGAGACCATTTCTTGGTCAAAAATCCGTAGGTGTTAGCCTTCGGTATTATTGAAAATGGTCGTTCATAGCTATTTTCGACAAAAATGGGGGTTGTGTGGCCATTGATCATCGACCAAAGGCTCATACACCTCACCCCACATATGTTTCCTTGCCATAGACCACATTCTTGGATTTCTGGTGGAGACCATTTGTTGGTCAAAAATCCGTTGGTGTTAGCCTTCGGTATTATTGAAAATGGTCGTACATGGCTATTTGCATCAAAAATGGGGTTTGTGTGGCCATTTATCATCAACCAGAGGCTCGTACACCTCACCCCACATATGTTTCCTTGCCATAGATCACATTCTTGGATTTCTAGTGGAGAGCATTTCTTGGTCAAAAATTCGTACTTGTTAGCCTTCAGTATTATTGAAAATGGTCGTGGTCGTTCATGGCTATTTTCGACAAAATGGGGGTTGTGTGGCCATTGATCATCGACCAGAGGCTCATACACCTCACCCACATATGTTTCCTTGTCGTAGATCACATTCTTGGATTTCTGGTGGAGACCATTTCTTGGTCAAAAATCCGTATGTGTTAGCCTACGGTATTATTGAAAAATTTCGTTCATGGCCATTTTCTACAAAATAGAGGTTCTGTGGCCATTGATCATCGACCAGAGGCTCATACACCTCACCCACATATGTTTTCTTGCCGCAGAACACATTCTTGGATTTCTGGTGGAGACCATTTCTTGGGCAAAAATCCGAATGTGTTAGCCTTCGGTATTATTGAAAATGGTTATTCATGGCTATTTTCGACAAAAATGGGGGTTGTGTGGCCATTTATCTTCAACCAGAGGCTCATACACCTCACTACACATATGTTTTCTTGCCATAGATCACAATCTTGGATTTATGGTGGAGACCATTTCTTGGTCAAAAATCCGTAGGTGTTAGCCGTCAGTGTCATTGAAAATGGTCATTCATGGCTATTTTCGGCAAAATGGGGGTTGTGTGGCCATTGATCGTCGACCAGAGGCTCATACACCTCACCCCACATATGTTTCCTTGTCGTAGATCACATTCTTGGATTTCTGGTGGAGACCATTTCTTGGTCAAAAATCCGTAGGTGTTAGCCTTCGATATTATTGAAAATGGTCGTTCATGGCTATTTTCGACAAAAATGGGGGTTGTGTGGCCATTGATCATCGACCAGAGGCTCATACACCTCACCCCACATATGTTTCCTTGTCGTAGATCACATTCTTGGATTTCTGGTGGAGACCATTTCTTGGTCAAAAATCCGTACGTGTTAGCCTTTGGTATTTTTGAAAATGGTCATTCATGGCTATTTTCGACAAAAATGGGGGTTGTGTGGCCATTTATCATCGACTAGAGGCTCATAAACCTCACCCCACATATGTTTCCTTGCCATAGATCACATTCTTGGATTTCTGGTGGAGACCATTTCTTGGTCTAAAATCCGTAGGTGTTAGCCTCTAGTATTATTGAAAATGGTCGCTCATGGCTATTGTCAAGGTCGCTCATGGCTATTTTCATAAAAAATGGGGGTTGTGTGGCCATTTATCATCGACTAGAGGCTCATAAACCTCACCCCACATATGTTTCCTTGCCATAGATCACATTCTTGGATTTCTGGTGGAGACCATTTCTTGGTCAAAAATCCGTAGGTGTTAGCCTTCGGTATTATTGAAGATGGTCGTTCATGGCTATTTTCGACAAAAATGGGGGTTGTGTGGCCATTGATCATCGACCAGAGGCTCATACACCTCACCCCACATATGTTTCCTTGCCATAGGTCACATTCTTGTTTTTCTGGTGGAGACCATTTCTTGGTCAAAAAATCGTGGGTGTTAGCCTTCGGTATTATTGAAAATGGTCGTTCATGGCTATTTTCATAAAAAATGGGGGTTGTGTGGCCATTGATCATCGACCAGACGCTCATACACCTCACCCCACATATGTTTCCTTGCCATAGATCACATTCTTGGATTTCTGGTGGAGACCATTTCTTGGTCAAAAATCCGTAGGTCTTAGCCTCTAGTATTATTGAAAATGGTCGCTCTTGGCTATTTTCATAAAAAATGGGGGTTGTGTGGCCATTGATCATCGACCAAGCCATGAACGACCATTTTCAAAAATACCAAAGGCTAACACGTACGGATTTTTGACCAAGAAATGGTCTCCACCAGAAATCCAAGAATGTGATCTATGGCAAGGAAACATATGTGGGGTGAGGTTTATGAGCCTCTAGTCGATGATAAATGGCCACACAACCCCCATTTTTTATGAAAATAGACATGAGCGACCTTGAAAATAACCATGAGCGACCATTTTCAATAATACTAGAAAAATCCGTAGGTCTTAGCCTCTAGTATTATTGAAAATGGTCGCTCATGGCTATTTTCATAAAAAATGGGGGTTGTGTGGCCATTGATCATCAACTAGAGGCTCATACACCTCACCCCACATATGTTTCCTTGCCATAGATCACATTCTTGGATTTCTGGTGGAGACCATTTCTTGGTCTAAAATCCGTAGGTGGTAGCCTCTAGTATTATTGAAAATGGTCGCTCATGGCTATTTTCATAAAAAATGGGGGTTGTGTGGCCATTGATCATCGACCAGAGGCTCGTACACCTCACCCCACATATGTTTCCTTGCCATAGATTACATTCTTGGATTTCTGGTGGAAACCATTTCTTGGTTAAAAACTCGTACGTGTTAGCCTTCGGTATTATTGAAAATGGTCATTCATGGCTATTTTCGGCAAAATGGGGGTTGTGTGGCCATTGATCATCGACCAGAGGCTCATACACCTCACCCCACATATGTTTCCTTGCCATAGATCACATTCTTGGATTCCTGGTGGAGACCATTGATCTTCGACCAGAGGCTCGTACACCTCACCCCACATATGTTTCCTTGCCATAGATCACATTCTTGGATTTCTGGTGGAGACCATTTCTTGGTCAAAAATCCGTAGGTGTTAGCCTTCAGTGTCATTGAAAATGGTCGTTCATGGCTATTTTCGACAAAAATTAGGGTTGTGTGGCCATTGATCGTCGACCAGAGGCTCATACACCTCACCCCACATATGTTTCCTTGCCATAGATCACATTCTTGGATTTCTGGTGGAGACCATTTGTTGGTCAAAAATCCGTAGGTGTTAGCTTTCGATATTATTGAAAATGGTCGTTCATGGCTATTTTCATCAAAAATGGGGGTTGTGTGGCCATTTATCATCGACCAGAGGCTCGTACACCTCACCCCACATATGTTTCCTTGCCATAGATTACATTCTTGGATTTCTGGTGGAAACCATTTCTTGGTTAAAAACTCGTACGTGTTAGCCTTCGGTATTATTGAAAATGGTCGTTCATGGCTATTTTCGGCAAAATGGGGGTTGTGTGGCCATTGATCATCGACCAGAGGCTCATACACCTCACCCCACATATGTTTCCTTGCCATAGATCACATTCTTGGATTTCTGGTGGAGACCATTGATCTTCGACCAGAGGCTCATACACCTCACTACACATATGTTTCCTTGCCATAGATCACATTCTTGGATTTCTGGTGGAGACCATTTCTTGGGCAAAAATCCGAATGTGTTAGCCTTCGGTATTTTTGAAAATGGTAATTCATGGCTATTTTCGACAAAAATGGGGGTTGTGTGGCCATTGATCATCGACTAGAGGCTCATACACCTCACCACATATGTTTCCTTGCCATAGATCACATTCTTGGATTTCTGGTGGAAACCATTTCTTGGTTAAAAACTCGTACGTGTTAGCCTTTGGTATTATTGAAAATGGACGTTCATGGCTATTTTCGGCAAAATGGGGGTTGTGTGGCCATTGATCATCGACCAGAGGCTCGTACACCTCACCCCACATATGTTTCCTAGCCATAGATCACATTCTTGGATTTCTGGTGGAGACCATTACTTGGTCTAAAATCCGTAGGTGTTAGCCTCTAGTATTATTGAAAATGGTCGCTCATGGCTATTTTCAAGGTCGCTCATGTCTATTTTCATAAAAAATGGGGGTTGTGTGGCCATTTATCATCGACTAGAGGCTCATAAACCTCACCCCACATATGTTTCCTTGCAATAGATCACATTCTTGGATTTCTGGTGGAGACCATTTCTTGGTCTAAAATCCGTAGGAGTTAGCCTCTAGTATTATTGAAAATGGTCGCTCATGGCTATTTTCATAAAAAATGGGGGTTGTGTGGCCATTGATCATCGACCAGAGGCTCGTACACCTCACCCCACATATGTTTCCTTGCCATAGATCACATTCTTGGATTCCTGGTGGAGACCATTGATCTTCGACCAGAGGCTCATACACCTCACTACACATATGTTTCCTTGCCATAGATCACATTCTTGGATTTATGGTGGAGACCATTTCTTGGTCAAAAATTAGTAGGTGTTAGCCTTCGGTATTATTGAAAATGGTCGTTCATGGCTATTTTCGGCAAAATGGGGGTTGTGTGGCCATTGATCATCGACCAGAGGCTCGTACACCTCACCCCACATATGTTTCCTTGCCATAGATCACATTCTTGGATTTCTGGTGGAGACCATTTCTTGGTCAAAAATCCGTAGGTGTTAGCCTTCGGTATTATTGAAAATGGTCATTCATGGCTATTTTCGACAAAAATGGGGGTTGTGTGGCCATTGATTATCGACCAGACGCTCATACACCTCACCCCACATATGTTTCCTTGCCATAGATCACTGTTTCCTTGCCATAGATCACATTCTTGGATTTCTGGTGGAGACCATTTCTTGGTTAAAAACTCGTACGTGTTAGCCTTCGGTATTATTGAAAATGGTCGTTCATGGCTATTTTCGGCAAAATGGGGGTTGTGTGGCCATTGATCATCGACCAGAGGCTCGTACACCTCACCCCACATATGTTTCCTTGCCATAGATCACATTCTTGGATTTCTGGTGGAGACCATTTCTTGGTCAAAAATCCGTAGTTGTTAGCCTTCGGTATTATTGAAAATGGTCATTCATGGATATTTTCGACAAAAATGGGGGTTGTGTGGCCATTGATCATCGACCAGAGGCTCGTAAACCTCACCCCACATATGTTTTCTTGCCATAGATCACATTCTTTGATTTCTGGTGGAGACCATTTCTTGGTCAAAAATCGGAATGTGTTAGCCTTCGGTACTATTGAAAATGGTCGTTCATTGCTATTTTCGACAAAAATGGGGGTTGTGTGGCCATTGATATTCGACCAGAGGCTCATACACCTCACTGCACATATGTTTACTTGCCATAGATCACATTCTTGGATTTATGGTGCAGACCATTTCTTGGTCAAAAATCCGTAGGTGTTAGCCTTCGGTATTATTGAAAATGGTCGTTCATGGCTATTTTTGACAAAAATGGGGGTTGTGTGGCCATTGATCATCGACCAGAGGCTCGTACACCTCACCTCACATATGTTTCCTTGCCATAGATCACATTATCGGATTTCTGGTGGAGACCATTTCTTGGTCGAAAATCCATACGTGTTAGCCTTCGGTATTATTGAAAATGGTCGTTCATGGCTATTTTCGACAAAAATTAGGGTTGTGTGGCCATTGATCGTCGACCAGAGGCTCATACACCTCACCCCACATATGTTTCCTTGCCATAGATCACACCATAGATTACATTCTTGGATTTCTGGTGGAAACCATTTCTTGGTTAAAAACTCGTACGTGTTAGCCTTCGGTATTATTGAAAATGGCCATTCATAGCTATTTTCGGCAAAATGGGGGTTGTGTGGCCATTGATCATCGACCAGAGGCTCGTACACCTCACCCCACATATGTTTCCTTGCCATAGATCACATTCTTGGATTTCTGGTGGAGACCATTTCTTGGTTAAAAATCCGTACGTGTTAGCCTTTGGTATTTTTGAAAATGGTCACTCATGGCTAATTTCGACAAAAATGGGGGTTGTGTGGCCATTGATCATCGACTAGAGGCTCATACACCTCACCCCACATATGTTTCCTTGCCATAGATCACATTCTTGGATTTCTGGTGGAGACCATTTCTTGGTCAAAAATCCGTAGGTGTTAGGCTTCGGTATTATTGAAAATGGTCGTTCATGGCTATTTTCGACAAAAATGGGGGTTCTGTGGCCATTGATCGTCGACCAGAGGCTCATACACCTCACCCCACATATGTTTCCTTGCCATAGATCACATTCTTGGATTTCTGGTGGAGACCATTTCTTGGGCAAAAATCCGAATGTGTTAGCCTTTGGTATTTTTGAAAATGGTCATTCATGGCTATTTTCGACAAAAATGGGGGTTGTCTGGCCATTGATCTTCGACCAGAGGCTCATACACCTCACTACACATATGTTTCCTTGCCATAGATCACATTCTTGGATTTATGGTGGAGACCATTTCTTGGTCAAAAATCCGTAGGTGTTAGCCTTCAGTGTCATTGAAAATGGTCGTTCATGGCTATTTTCGACAAAAATGGGGGTTGTGTGGCCATTGATCATCGACCAGAGGCTCATACACCTCACCCCACATATGTTTCCTTGCCATAGATAACATTCTTGGATTTTTGGTGGAGACCATTTCTTGGTCAAAAATCCGTAGGTCTTAGCCTCTAATATTATTGAATATGGTCGCTCATGGCTATTTTCGGCAAAATGGGGGTTGTGTGGCCATTGATCATCGACCAGAGGCTCGTACACCTCACCCCACATATGTTTCCTTGCCATAGATCACATTCTTGGATTTCTGGTGGAGACCATTTCTTGGTTAAAAATCCGTACGTGTTAGCCTTTGGTATTTTTGAAAATGGTCATTCATGGCTATTTTTGACAAAAATGGGGGTTGTGTGGCCATTGATCATCGACTAGAGGCTCATACACCTCACCCCACATATGTTTCCTTGCCATAGATCACATTCTTGGATTTCTGGTGGAGACCATTTCTTGGTCAAAAATCCGTAGGTGTTAGCCTTCGGTATTATTGAAAATGGTCGTTCATGGCTATTTTCGACAAAAATGGGGGTTGTGTGGCCATTGATCATCGACCAGACGCTCATACACCTCACCCCACATATGTGTCCTTGCCATAGATCACATTCTTGGATTTCTGGTGGAGACCATTTCTTGGTCTAAAATCCGTAGGTGTTAGCCTCTAGTATTATTGAAAATGGTCGCTCATGGCTATTTTCAAGGTCGCTCATGGCTATTTTCATAAAAAATGGGGGTTGTGTGGCCATTTATCATCGACTAGAGGCTCATAAACCTCACCCCACATATGTTTCCTTGCCATAGATTACATTCTTGGATTTCTGGTGGAAACCATTTCTTGGTTAAAAACTCGTACGTGTTAGCCTTCGGTATTATTGAAAATGGTCATTCATGGCTATTTTCGGCAAAATGGGGGTTGTGTGGCCATTGATCGTCGACCAGAGGCTCATACACCTCACCCCACATATGTTTCCTTGTCGTAGATCACATTCTTGGATTTCTGGTGGAGACCATTTCTTGGTCAAAAATTCGTAGGTGTTAGCCTTCGATATTATTGAAAATGGTCGTTCATGGCTATTTTCGACAAAAATGGGGGTTGTGTGGCCATTGATCATTGACTACAGGCTCATACACCTCACCCCACATATGTTTCCTTGCCATAGATCACATTCTTGGATTTCTGGTGGAGACCATTTCTTGGTCAAAAATCCGTAGGTGTTAGCCTTCGGTATTATTGAAAATGGTCGTTCATGGCTATTTTCGACAAAAATGGGGGTTGTGTGGCCATTGATCGTCGACTAGAGGCTCATACACCTCACCCCACATATGTTTCCTTGCCATAGATCACATTCTTGGATTTCTGGTGGAGACCATTTCTTGGGCAAAAATCCGAATGTGTTAGCCTTTGGTATTTTTGAAAATGGTCATTCATGGCTATTTTCGACAAAAATGGGGGTTGTGTGGCCATTGATCTTCGACCAGAGGCTCATACACCTCACTACACATATGTTTCCTTGCCATAGATCACATTCTTGGATTTATGGTGGAGACCATTTCTTGGTCAAAAATCCGTAGGTGTTAGCCTTCAGTGTCATTGAAAATGGTCGTTCATGGCTATTTTCGACAAAAATGGGGGTTGTGTGGCCATTGATCATCGACCAGAGGCTCATACACCTCACCCCACATATGTTTCCTTGCCATAGATCACATTCTTGGATTTCTGGTGGAGACCATTTCTTGGTCAAAAATCCGTAGGTCTTAGCCTCTAATATTATTGAAAATGGTCGCTCATGGCTATTTTCGGCAAAATGGGGGTTGTGTGGCCATTGATCATCGACCAGAGGCTCGTACACCTCACCCCACATATGTTTCCTTGCCATAGATCACATTCTTGGATTTCTGGTGGAGACCATTTCTTGGTTAAAAATCCGTACGTGTTAGCCTTTGGTATTTTTGAAAATGGTCATTCATGGCTATTTTCGACAAAAATGGGGGTTGTGTGGCCATTGATCATCGACTAGAGGCTCATACACCTCACCCCACATATGTTTCCTTGCCATAGATCACATTCTTGGATTTCTGGTGGAAACCATTTCTTGGTTAAAAACTCGTACGTGTTAGCCTTCGGTATTATTGAAAATGGTCATTCATGGCTATTTTCGGCAAAATGGGGGTTGTGTGGCCATTGATCATCGACCAGAGGCTCGTACACCTCACCCCACATATGTTTCCTTGCCATAGATCACATTCTTGGATTTCTGGTGGAGACCATTTCTTGGTTTAAAATCCGTACGTGTTAGCCTTTGGTATTTTTGAAAATGGTCATTCATGGCTATTTTCGACAAAAATGGGGGTTGTGTGGCCATTGATCATCGACTAGAGGCTCATACACCTCACCCCACATATGTTTCCTTGCCATAGATCACATTATTGGATTTCTGGTGGAGACCATTTCTTGGTCAAAAATCCGTAGGTGTTAGGCTTCGGTATTATTGAAAATGGTCGTTCATGGCTATTTTCGACAAAAATGGGGGTTCTGTGGCCATTGATCGTCGACCAGAGGCTCATACACCTCACCCCACATATGTTTCCTTGCCATAGATCACATTCTTGGATTTCTGGTGGAGATCATTTCTTGGGCAAAAATCCGAATGTGTTAGCCTTTGGTATTTTTGAAAATGGTCATTCATGGCTATTTTCGACAAAAATGGGGGTTGTCTGGCCATTGATCTTCGACCAGAGGCTCATACACCTCACTACACATATGTTTCCTTGCCATAGATCACATTCTTGGATTTATGGTGGAGACCATTTCTTGGTCAAAAATCCGTAGGTGTTAGCCTTCAGTGTCATTGAAAATGGTCGTTCATGGCTATTTTCGACAAATATGGGGGTTGTGTGGCCATTGATCATCGACCAGAGGCTCATACACCTCACCCCACATATGTTTCCTTTCCATAGATAACATTCTTGGATTTTTGGTGGAGACCATTTCTTGGTCAAAAATCCGTAGGTCTTAGCCTCTAATATTATTGAATATGGTCGCTCATGGCTATTTTCGGCAAAATGGGGGTTGTGTGGCCATTGATCATCGACCAGAGGCTCGTACACCTCACCCCACATATGTTTCCTTGCCATAGATCACATTCTTGGATTTCTGGTGGAGACCATTTCTTGGTTAAAAATCCGTACGTGTTAGCCTTTGGTATTTTTGAAAATGGTCATTCATGGCTATTTTTGACAAAAATGGGGGTTGTGTGGCCATTGATCATCGACTAGAGGCTCATACACCTCACCCCACATATGTTTCCTTGCCATAGATCACATTCTTGGATTTCTGGTGGAGACCATTTCTTGGTCAAAAATCCGTAGGTGTTAGCCTTCGGTATTATTGAAAATGGTCGTTCATGGCTATTTTCGACAAAAATGGGGGTTGTGTGGCCATTGATCATCGACCAGACGCTCATACACCTCACCCCACATATGTGTCCTTGCCATAGATCACATTCTTGGATTTCTGGTGGAGACCATTTCTTGGTCTAAAATCCGTAGGTGTTAGCCTCTAGTATTATTGAAAATGGTCGCTCATGGCTATTTTCAAGGTCGCTCATGGCTATTTTCATAAAAAATGGGGGTTGTGTGGCCATTTATCATCGACTAGAGGCTCATAAACCTCACCCCACATATGTTTCCTTGCCATAGATTACATTCTTGGATTTCTGGTGGAAACCATTTCTTGGTTAAAAACTCGTACGTGTTAGCCTTCGATATTATTGAAAATGGTCATTCATGGCTATTTTCGGCAAAATGGGGGTTGTGTGGCCATTGATCGTCGACCAGAGGCTCATACACCTCACACCACATATGTTTCATTGTCGTAGATCACATTCTTGGATTTCTGGTGGAGACCATTTCTTGGTCAAAAATTCGTAGGTGTTAGCCTTCGATATTATTGAAAATGGTCGTTCATGGCTATTTTCGACAAAAATGGGGGTTGTGTGGCCATTGATCATTGACTACAGGCTCATACACCTCACCCCACATATGTTTCCTTGCCATAGATCACATTCTTGGATTTCTGGTGGAGACCATTTCTTGGTCAAAAATCCGTAGGTGTTAGCCTTCGGTATTATTGAAAATGGTCGTTCATGGCTATTTTCGACAAAAATGGGGGTTGTGTGGCCATTGATCGTCGACCAGAGGCTCATACACCTCACCCCACATATGTTTCCTTGCCATAGATCACATTCTTGGATTTCTGGTGGAGACCATTTCTTGGGCAAAAATCCGAATGTGTTAGCCTTTGGTATTTTTGAAAATGGTCATTCATGGCTATTTTCGACAAAAATGGGGGTTGTGTGGCCATTGATCTTCGACCAGAGGCTCATACACCTCACTACACATATGTTTCCTTGCCATAGATCACATTCTTGGATTTATGGTGGAGACCATTTCTTGGTCAAAAATCCGTAGGTGTTAGCCTTCAGTGTCATTGAAAATGGTCGTTCATGGCTATTTTCGACAAAAATGGGGGTTGTGTGGCCATTGATCATCGACCAGAGGCTCATACACCTCACCCCACATATGTTTCCTTGCCATAGATCACATTCTTGGATTTCTGGTGGAGACCATTTCTTGGTCAAAAATCCGTAGGTCTTAGCCTCTAATATTATTGAAAATGGTCGCTCATGGCTATTTTCGGCAAAATGGGGGTTGTGTGGCCATTGATCATCGACCAGAGGCTCGTACACCTGACCCCACATATGTTTCCTTGCCATAGATCACATTCTTGGATTTCTGGTGGAGACCATTTCTTGGTTAAAAATCCGTACGTGTTAGCCTTTGGTATTTTTGAAAATGGTCATTCATGGCTATTTTCGACAAAAATGGGGGTCGTGTGGCCATTGATCATCGACTAGAGGCTCATACACCTCACCCCACATATGTTTCCTTGCCATAGATCACATTCTTGGATTTCTGGTGGAGACCATTTCTTGGTCAAAAATCCGTAGGTGTTAGCCTTCGGTATTATTGAAAATGGTCGTTCATGGCTATTTTCGACAAAAATGGGGGTTGTGTGGCCATTGATCATCGACCAGACGCTCATACAGCTCACCCCACATATGTTTCCTTGCCATAGATCACATTCTTGGATTTCTGGTGGAGACCATTTCTTGGTCTAAAATCCGTAGGTGTTAGCCTCTAGTATTATTGAAAATGGTCGCTCATGGCTATTTTCATAAAAAATGGGGGTTGTGTGGCCATTTATCATCGACTAGAGGCTCATAAACCTCACCCCACATATGTTTCCTTGCCATAGATTACATTCTTGGATTTCTGGTGGAAACCATTTCTTGGTTAAAAACTCGTACGTGTTAGCCTTCGGTATTATTGAAAATGGTCATTCATGGCTATTTTCGGCAAAATGGGGGTTGTGTGGCCATTGATCGTCGACCAGAGGCTCATACACCTCACCCCACATATGTTTCCTTGTCGTAGATCACATTCTTGGATTTCTGGTGGAGACCATTTCTTGGTCAAAAATCCGTAGGTGTTAGCCTTCGATATTATTGAAAATGGTCGTTCATGGCTATTTTCGACAAAAATGGGGGTTGTGTGGCCATTGATAATCGACCAGAGGCTCATACACCTCACCCCACATATGTTTCCTTGCCATAGATCACATTCTTGGATTTCTGGTGGAGACCATTTCTTGGTTAAAAACTCGAACGTGTTAGCCTTCGGTATTATTGAAAATGGTCGTTCATGGCTATTTTCGGCAAAATGGGGGTTGTGTGGCCATTTATCATCGACCAGAGGCTCATACACCTCACCCCACATATGTTTCCTTGCCATAGATCACATTCTTGGATTTCTGGTGGAGACCATTTCTTGGTCTAAAATCCGTAGGTGTTAGCCTCTAGTATTATTGAAAATGGTCGCTCATGGCTATTTTCAAGGTCGTTCATGGCTATTTTCGACAAAAATGCGGGTTGTGTGGCCATTGATCATCGACCAGACGCTCATACACCTCACCCCACATATGTTTCCTTGCCATAGATCACACTCTTGGATTTCTGTTGGAGACCATTTCTTGGTCAAAAATCCGTAGGTGTTAGCCTTCGGTGTTATTGAAAATGGTCGTTCATGGCTATTTTCGACAAAAATGGGGGTTGTGTGGCCATTGATCATCGACCAGAGGCTCATACACCTCACCCCACATATGTTTCCTTGCCATAGATCACATTCTTGGATTTCTGGTGGAGACCATTTCTTGGTCTAAAATCCGTAGGTGTTAGCCTCTAGTATTATTGAAAATGGTCGCTCATGGCTATTTTCAAGGTCGCTCATGGCTATTTTCATAAAAAATGGGGGTTCTGTGGCCATTGATCGTCGACCAGAGGCTCGTACACCTCACCCCACATATGTTTCCTTGCCATAGATCACATTCTTAGATTTCTGGTGGAGACCATTTCTTGGTTAAAAACTCGTACGTGTTAGCCTTTGGTATTATTGAAAATGGTCATTCATGGCTATTTTCGGCAAAATGGGGGTTGTGTGGCCATTGATCATCGACCAGACGCTCATACACCTCACCCCACATATGTTTCCTTGCCATAGATCACATTCTTGGATTTCTGGTGGATACCATTTCTTGGTCAAAAATCCGTAGGTGTTAGCCTTCAGTATTATTGTAAATGGTCATTCATGGCTATTTTCGACAAAAATGGGGGTTGTGTGGCCATTGATCATCGACCAGAGGCTCATACACCTCACCCCACATATGTTTCCTTGCCATAGATCACATTCTTGGATTTCTGGTGGAGACCATTTCTTGGTCAAAAATCCGTAGGTCTTAGCCTCTAGTATTATTGAAAATGGTCGCTCATGGCTATTTTCGACAAAAATGGGGGTTGTGTGGCCATTGATCTTCGACCAGAGGCTCATACACCTCACTACACATATGTTTCCTTGCCATAGATCACATTCTTGGATTTATGGTGGAGACCATTTCTTGGTCAAAAATCCGTAGGTGTTAGCCTTCAGTGTCATTGAAAATGGTCGTTCATGGCTATTTTCGACAAAAATTAGGGTTGTGTGGCCATTGATCGTCGACCAGAGGCTCATACACCTCACCCCACATATGTTTCCTTGCCATAGATCACATTCTTGGATTTCTGGTGGAGACCATTTCTTGGTCAAAAATCCGTAGGTGTTAGCCTTCAGTATTATTGAAAATGGTCGTTCATGACTATTTTCGACAAAAATGGGGGTTGTGTGGCCATTGATCATCGACCAGACGCTCATACACCTCACCCCACATATGTTTCCTTGTCATAGATCACATTCTTGGATTTCTGGTGGAGACCATTTCTTGGTTAAAAACTCGTACGTGTTAGCCTTCGGTATTATTGAAAATGGTCATTCATGGCTATTTTCGGCAAAATGGGGGTTGTGTGGCCATTGATCATCGACCAGAGGCTCGTACACCTCACCCCACATATGTTTCCTTGCCATAGATCACATTCTTGGATTTCTGGTGGAGACCATTTCTTGGTTAAAAATCCGTACGTGTTAGCCTTTGGTATTTTTGAAAATGGTCATTCATGGATATTTTCGACAAAAATGGGGGTTGTGTGGCCATTGATCATCGACTAGAGGCTCATACACCTCACCCCACAAATGTTTCCTTGCCATAGATTACATTCTTGGATTTCTGGTGGAGACCATTTCTTGGTCAAAAATCCGTAGGTGTTAGCCTTCGGTATTATTGAAAATGGTCGTTCATGGCTATTTTCGACAAAAATGGGGGTTGTGTGGCCATTGATCATCGACCAGACGCTCATACACCTCACCCCACATATGTTTCCTTGCCATAGGTCACATTCTTGGATTTCTGGTGGAGACCATTTCTTGGTCTAAAATCCGTAGGTGTTAGCCTCTAGTATTATTGAAAATGGTCGCTCATGGCTATTTTCAAGGTCGCTCATGGCTATTTTCATAAAAAATGGGGGTTGTGTGGCCATTTATCATCGACTAGAGGCTCATACACCTCACCCCACATATGTTTCCTTGCCATAGATCACATTCTTGGATTTCTGGTGGAGACCATTTCTTGGTTAAAAACTCGTACGTGTTAGCCTTTGGTATTATTGAAAATGGTCATTCATGGCTATTTTTGGCAAAATGGGGGTTGTGTGGCCATTGATCATCGACCAGACGCTCATACACCTCACCCCACATATGTTTCCTTGCCATAGATCACATTCTTGGATTTCTGGTGGAGACCATTTCTTGGTCAAAAATCCGTAGGTGTTAGCCTTCGGTATTATTGTAAATGGTCATTCATGGCTATTTTCGACAAAAATGGGGGTTGTGTGGCCATTGATCATCGATCAGAGGCTCATACACCTCACCCCACATATGTTTCCTTGCCATAGATCACATTCTTGGATTTCTGGTGGAGACCATTTCTTGGTCAAAAATCCGTAGGTGTTAGCCTTCGGTATTATTGAAAATGGTCGTTCATGGCTATTTTCGACAAAAATGGGGGTTGTGTGGCCATTGATCATCGACCAGACGCTCATACACCTCACCCCACATATGTTTCCTTGCCATAGATCACATTCTTGGATTTCTGGTGGAGACCATTTCTTGGTTAAAAACTCGTACGTGTTAGCCTTTGGTATTTTTGAAAATGGTCATTCAAGGCTATTTTCGACAAAAATGGGGGTTGTGTGGTCATTGATCTTTGACCAGAGGCTCATACACCTCACTACACATATGTTTCCTTGCCATAGATCACATTCTTGGATTTATGGTGGAGACCATTTCTTGGTCAAAAATCCGTAGGTGTTAGCCTTCAGTGTCATTGAAAATGGTCGTTCATGGCTATTTTCGACAAAAATTAGGGTTGTGTGGCCATTGATCGTCGACCAGAGGCTCATACACCTCACCACACATATGTTTCCTTGCCATAGATCACATTCTTGGATTTCTGATGGAGACCATTTCTTGGTCAAAAATCCGTAGGTGTTAGCCTTCGGTATTATTGAAAATGGTCGTTCATGGCTATTTTCGACAAAAATGGGGGTTGTGTGGCCATTGATCATCGACCAGACGCTCATACACCTCACCCCACATATGTTTCCTTGCCATAGATCACATTCTTGGATTTCTGGTGGAGACCATTTCTTGGTCTAAAATCCGTAGGTGTTAGCCTCTAGTATTATTGAAAATGGTCGCTCATGGCTATTTTCAAGGTCGCTCATGGCTATTTTCATAAAAAATGGGGGATGTGTGGCCATTTATCATCGACTAGAGGCTCATAAACCTCACCCCACATATGTTTCCTTGCCATAGATTACATTCTTGGATTTCTGGTGGAAACCATTTCTTGGTTAAAAACTCGTACGTGTTAGCCTTCGGTATTATTGAAAATGGTCATTCATGGCTATTTTCGGCAAAATGGGGGTTGTGTGGCCATTGATCATCGACCAGAGGCTCGTACACCTCACCCCACATATGTTTCCTTGCCATAGATCACATTCTTGGATTTCTGGTGGAGACCATTTCTTGGTCAAAAATCAGTAGGTGTTAGCCTTCGGTATTATTGAAAATGGTCGTTCATGGCTATTTTCGACAAAAATGGGGGTTGTGTGGCCATTGATCATCGACTAGAGGCTCATACACCTCACCCCACATATGTTTCCTTGCCATAGATCACATTCTTGGATTTCTGGTGGAGACCATTTCTTGGTCAAAAATCCGTAGGTGTTAGCCTTCGGTATTATTGAAAATGGTCGTTCATGGCTATTTTCGACAAAAATGGGGGTTGTGTGGCCATTGATCATCGACCAGACGCTCATACACCTCACCCCACATATGTTTCCTTGCCATAGATCACATTCTTGGATTTCTGGTGGAGACCATTTCTTGGTCTAAAATCCGTAGGTGTTAGCCTCTAGTATTATTGAAAATGGTCGCTCATGGCTATTTTCAAGGTCGCTCATGGCTATTTTCATAAAAAATGGGGGTTGTGTGGCCATTTATCATCGACTAGAGGCTCATAAACCTCACCCCACATATGTTTCCTTGGCATAGATTACATTCTTGGATTTCTGGTGGAAACCATTTCTTGGTTAAATACTCGTACGTGTTAGCCTTCGGTATTATTGAAAATGGTCATTCATGGCTATTTTCGGCAAAATGGGGGTTGTGTGGCCATTGATCATCGACCAGAGGCTCATACACCTCACCCCACATATGTTTCCTTCTCATAGATCACATTCTTGGATTTCTGGTGGAGACCATTTCTTGGTCAAAAAACCGTAGGTGTTAGCCTTCGATATTATTGAAAATGGTCGTTCATGGCTATTTTCGACAAAAATGGGGGTTGTGTGGCCATTGATCATCGACCAGAGGCTCATACACCCCACCCCACATATGTTTCCTTGCCATAGATCACATTCTTGGATTTCTGGTGGAGACCATTTCTTGGTTAAAAACTCGTACGTGTTAGCCTTTGGTATTATTGAAAATGGTCATTCATGGCTATTTTCGGCAAAATGGGGGTTGTGTGGCCATTGATCGTCGACCAGAGGCTCATACACCTCACCCCACACATGTTTCCTTGCCATAGATCACATTCTTGGATTTCTGGTGGAGACCATTTCTTGGTCAAAAATCCGTAGGTGTTAGCCTTCAATGTCATTGAAAATGGTCGTTCATGGCTATTTTCGACAAAAATTAGGGTTGTGTGGCCATTGATCGTCGACCAGAGGCTCATACACCTCACCCCACATATGTTTCCTTGCCATAGATCACATTCTTGGATTTCTGGTGGAGACCATTTCTTGGGCAAAAATCCGTAGTTGTTAGCCTTTGGTATTTTTGAAAATGGTCATTCATGGCTATTTTCGACAAAAATGGGGGTTGTGTGGCCATTGATCTTCGACCAGAGGCTCATACACCTCACTACACATATGTTTCCTTGCCATAAATCACATTCTTGGATTTATGGTGGAGACCATTTCTTGGTGAAAAATCCGTAGGTGTTAGCCTTCAGTGTCATTGAAAATGGTCGTTCATGGCTATTTTCGACAAAAATTAGGGTTGTGTGGCCATTGATCGTCGACCAGAGGCTCATAAACCTCACCCCACATATGTTTCCTTGCCATAGATCACATTCTTGGATTTCTGGTGGAGACCATTTCTTGGTCAAAAATCCGTAGGTGTTAGCCTTCGGTATTATTGAAAATGGTCGTTCATGGCTATTTTCGACAAAAATGGGGGTTGTGTGGCCATTGATCATCGACCTGACGCTCATACACCTCACCCCACATATGTTTCCTTGCCATAGATCACATTCTTGGATTTCTGGTGGAGACCATTTCTTGGTCTAAAATACGTAGGTGTTAGCCTCTAGTATTATTGAAAATGGTTGCTCATGGCTATTTTCAAGGTCGCTCATGGCTATTTTCGACAAAAATGGGGGTTGTGTGGCCATTTATCATCGACTAGAGGCTCATAAACCTCACCCCACATATGTTTCCTTGCCATAGATCACATTCTTGGATTTCTGGTGGAGACCATTTCTTGGTTAAAAACTCGTACGTGTTAGCCTTCGGTATTATTGAAAATGGTCGTTCATGGCTATTTTCGGCAAAATGGGGGTTGTGTGGCCATTGATCATCGACCAGAGGCTCGTACACCTCACCCCACATATGTTTCCTTGCCTTAGATCACATTCCTGGATTTCTGGTGGAGACCATTTCTTGGTCAAAAATCCGTACGTGTTAGCCTTTGGTATTTTTGAAAATGGTCATTCATGGCTATTTTCGACAAAAATGGGGGTTGTGTGGCCATTGATCTTCGACCAGAGGCTCATACACCTCACTACACATATGTTTCCTTGCCATAGATCACATTCTTGGATTTATGGTGGAGACCATTTCTTGGTCAAAAATCCATAGGTGTTAGCCTTCAGTGTCATTGAAAATGGTCGTTCATGGCTATTTTCGACAAAAATTAGGGTTGTGTGGCCATTGATCGTCGACCAGAGGCTCATACACCTCACCCCACATATGTTTCCTTGCCATAGATCACATTCTTGGATTTCTGGTGGAGACCATTTCTTGGTCAAAAATCTGTAGGTCTTAGCCTCTAGTATTATTGAAAATGGTCGCTCATGGCTATTTTCATAAAAAATGGGGGTTGTGTGGCCATTTATCATCGACTAGAGGCTCATAAACCTCACCCCACATATGTTTCCTTGCCATAGATCACATTCTTGGATTTCTGGTGGAGACCATTTCTTGGTTAAAAACTCGTACGTGTTAGCCTTCGGTATTATTGAAAATGGTCGTTCATGGCTATTTTCGGCAAAATGGGGGTTGTGTGGCCATTGATCATTGACCAGAGGCTCGTACACCTCACCCCACATATGTTTCCTTGCCATAGATCACATTCTTGGATTTCTGGTGGAGACCATTTCTTGGTCAAAAATCCGTACGTGTTAGCCTTTGGTATTTTTGAAAATGGTCATTCATGGCTATTTTCGACAAAAATGGGGGTTGTGTGGCCATTTATCATCGACTAGAGGCTCATAAACCTCACCCCACATATGTTTCCTTGCCATAGATCACATTCTTGGATTTCTGGTGGAGACCATTTCTTGGTCTAAAATCCGTAGGTGTTAGCCTCTAGTATTATTGAAAATGGTCGCTCATGGCTATTGTCAAGGTCGCTCATGGCTATTTTCATAAAAAATGGGGGTTGTGTGGCCATTTATCATCGACTAGAGGCTCATAAACCTCACCCCACATATGTTTCCTTGCCATAGATCACATTCTTGGATTTCTGGTGGAGACCATTTCTTGGTCAAAAATCCGTAGGTGTTAGCCTTCGGTATTATTGAAAATGGTCGTTCATGGCTATTTTCGACAAAAATGGGGGTTGTGTGGCCATTGATCATCGACCAGAGGCTCATACACCTCACCCACATATGTTTCCTTGCCATAGATCACATTCTTGGATTTCTGGTGGAGACCATTTCTTGGTCAAAAATCCGTAGGTGTTAGCCTTCGGTATTATTGAAAATGGTCGTTCATGGCTATTTTCGGCAAAATGGGGGTTGTGTGGCCATTGATCGTCGACCAGAGGCTCATACACCTCACCCCACATATGTTTCCTTGTCGTAGATCACATTCTTGGATTTCTGGTGGAGACCATTTCTTGGTTAAAAACTCGTACGTGTTAGCCTTCGGTATTATTGAAAATGGTCATTCATGGCTATTTTCGGCAAAATGGGGGTTGTGTGGCCATTGATCGTCGACCAGAGGCTCATACACCTCACCCCACATATGTTTCCTTGTCGTAGATCACATTCTTGGATTTCTGGTGGAGACCATTTCTTGGTAAAAAATCCGTAGGTCTTAGCCTCTAGTATTATTGAAAATGGTCGCTCATGGCTATTTTCAGCAAAAATGGGGGTTGTGTGGCCATTGATCGTCGACCAGAGGCTCATACACCTCACCCCACATATGTTTCCTTGCCATAGATCACATTCTTGGATTTCTGGTGGAGACCATTTCTTGGTCAAAAATCCGTAGGTCTTAGCCTCTAATAATATTGAAAATCGTCGCTCATGGCTATTTTCGGCAAAATGGGGGTTGTGTGGCCATTGATCATCGACCAGAGGCTCGTACACCTCACCCCACATATGTTTCCTTGCCATAGATCACATTCTTGGATTTCTGGTGGAGACCATTTCTTGGTCAAAAATCCGTAGGTGTTAGCCTTTGGTATTATTGAAAATGGTCATTCATGGCTATTTTCGGCAAAATGGGGGTTGTGTGGCCATTGATCATCGACCAGAGGCTCATACACCTCACCCCACATATGTTTCCTTGCCATAGATCACATTCTTGGATTTCTGGTGGAGACCATTTCTTGGTCAAAAATCCGTAGGTCTTAGCCTCTAGTATTATTGAAAATGGTCGCTGTTAGCCTTCGGTATTATTGAAAATGGTCATTCATGGCTATTTTCGACAAAAATGGGGGTTGTGTGGCCATTGATCATCGACTAGAGGCTCATACACCTCACTACACATATGTTTCCTTGCCATAGATCACATTCTTGGATTTCTGGTGGAGACCATTTCTTGGTCTAAAATCCGTAGGTGTTAGCCTCTAGTATTATTGAAAATGGTCGCTCATGGCTATTTTCAAGGTCGCTCATGGCTATTTTCATAAAAAATGGGGGTTGTGTGGCCATTTATCATCGACTAGAGGCTCATAAACCTCACCCCACATATGTTTCCTTGCCATAGATTACATTCTTGGATTTTTGGTGGAAACCATTTCTTGGTTAAAAACTCGTACATGTTAGCCTTCGGTATTATTGAAAATGGTCATTCATGGCTATTTTCGGCAAAATGGGGGTTGTGTGGCCATTGATCGTAGACCAGAGGCTCATACACCTCACCCCACATATGTTTCCTTGTCGTAGATCACATTCTTGGATTTTTGGTGGAGACCATTTCTTGGTCAAAAACTCGTACGTGTTAGCCTTCGATATTATTGAAAATGGTCGTTCATGGCTATTTTCGACAAAAATGGGGGTTGTGTGGCCATTGATCATCGACCATAGGCTCATACACCTCACCCCACATATGTTTCCTTGCCATAGATCACATTCTTGGATTTCTGGTGGAGACCATTTCTTGGTCAAAAATCCGTAGGTGTTAGCCTTCGGTATTATTGAAAATGGTCGTTCATGGCTATTTTCGGCAAAATGGGGGTTGTGTGGCCATTGATCATCGACCAGAGGCTCGTACACCTCACCCCACATATGTTTCCTTGCCATAGATCACATTCTTGGATTTCTGGTGGACACCATTTCTTGGTCAAAAATCCGTACGTGTTAGCCTTTGGTATTTTTGAAAATGGTCATTCATGGCTATTTTCGACAAAAATGGGGGTTGTGTGGCCATTGATCATCGACTAGAGGCTCATACACCTTACCCCACATATGTTTCCTTGCCATAGATCACATTCTTGGATTTCTGGTGGAGACCATTTCTTGGTCAAAAATCCATAGGTGTTAGCCTTCGGTATTATTCAAAATGGTCGTTCATGGCTATTTTTGACAAAAATGGGGGTTGTGTGGCCATTGATCATCGACCAGACGCTCATACACCTCACCCCACATATGTTTCCTTGCCATAGATCACATTCTTGGATTTCTGGTGGAGACCATTTCTTGGTCTAAAATCCGTAGGTGTTAGCCTCTAGTATTATTAAAAATGGTCGCTCATGGCTATTTTCAAGGTCGCTCGTGGCTAGTTTCATAAAAAATGGGGGTTGTGTGGCCATTTATCATCGACTAGAGGCTCATAAACCTCACCCCACATATGTTTCCTTGCCATAGATTACATTCTTGGATTTCTGGTGGAAACCATTTCTTGGTTAAAAATTCGTACGTGTTAGCCTTCGGTATTATTGAAAATGGTCATTCATGGCTATTTTCGACAAAAATGGGGGTTGTGTGGCCATTGATCATCGACCAGAGGCTCATAAACCTCACCCCACATATGTTTCCTTGCCATAGATCACATTCTTGGATTTCTGGTGGAAACCATTTCTTGGTCAAAAATCCGTAGGTGTTAGCCTTCGGTATTTTTGAAAATGGTCGTTCATGGCTATTTTCGACAAAAATGGGGGTTATGTGGCCATTGATCATCGACTAGACGCTCATACACCTCACCCCACATATGTTTCCTTGCCATAGATCACATTCTTGGATTTCTGGTGGAGACCATTTCTTGGTCTAAAATCCGTAGGTCTTAGCCTCTAGTATTATTGAAAATGGTCATTCATGGCTATTTTCGGCAAAATGGGGGTTGTGTGGCCATTGATCGTCGACCAGAGGCTCATACACCTCACCCCACATATGTTTCCTTGCCATAGATCACATTCTTGGATTTTTGGTGGAGACCATTTCTTGGTCAAAAACTCGTACGTGTTAGCCTTCGGTATTATTGAAAATGGTCGTTCATGGCTATTTTCGGCAAAATGGGGGTTGTGTGGCCATTGATCGTCGACCAGAGGCTCATACACCTCACCCCACATATGTTTCCTTGCCATAGATCACATTCTTGGATTTCTGGTGGAGACCATTTCTTGGGCAAAAATCCGTAGGTGTTAGCCTTCGGTATTATTGAAAATGGTCGTTCATGGCTATTTTTGACAAAAATGGGGGTTGTGTGGCCACTGATCATCGACCAGACGCACATACACCTAACCCCACATATGTTTCCTTGTCATAGATCACATTCTTGGATTTCTGGTGGAGACCATTTCTTGGTCTAAAATCCATAGGTGTTAGCCTCTAGTATTATTGAAAATGGTCGCTCATGGCTATTTTCAAGGTCGTTCATGGCTATTTTCGACAAAAATGGGGGTTGTGTGGCCATTGATCATCGACCAGACGCTCATACACCTCACCCCACATATGTTTCCTTGCCATAGATCACATTCTTGGATTTCTGGTGGAGACCATTTCTTGGTTAAAAACTCGTACGTGTTAGCCTTCGGTATTATTGAAAATGGTCGTTCATGGCTATTTTCGACAAAAATGGGGGTTGTGTGGCCATTGATCATCGACCAGAGGCTCGTACACCTCACCCCACATATGTTTCCTTGCCATAGATCACATTCTTGGATTTCTGGTGGAGACCATTTCTTGGTCTAAAATCCGTAGGTGTTAGCCTCTAATATTATTGAAAATGGTCGCTCATGGCTATTTTCGGCAAAATGGGGGTTGTGTGGCCATTGATCATCGACTAAAGGCTCGTAAACCTCACCCCACATATGTTTCCTTGCCATAGATCACATTCTTGGATTTCTGGTGGAGACCATTTCTTGGTTAAAAACTCGTACGTGTTAGCCTTCGGTATTATTGAAAATGGTCGTTCATGGCTATTTTCGGCAAAATGGGGGTTCTGTGGCCATTGATCATCGACTAGAGGCTCGTACACCTCACCCCACATATGTTTCCTTGCCATAGATCACATTCTTGGATTTCTGGTGGAGACCATTTCTTGGTCAAAAATCCGTAGGTGTTAGCCTTTGGTATTTTTGAAAATGGTCGTTCATGGCTATTTTCATAAAAAAATGGGGGTTGTGTGGCCATTGATCATCGACCAGAGGCTCATACACCTCACCCCACATATGTTTCCTTGCCATAGATCACATTCTTGGATTTCTGGTGGAGACCATTTCTTGGTCAAAAATCTGCAGGTCTTAGCCTCTAGTATTATTGAAAATGGTCGCTCATGGCTATTTTCAAGGTCGCTCATGGCTATTTTCATAAAAAATGGGGGTTGTGTGGCCATTGATCATCGACCAGAGGCTCATACACCTCACCCCACATATGTTTCCTTGCCATAGATCACATTCTTGGATTTCTGGTGGAGACCGTTTCTTGGATAAAAACTCGTAGGTGTTAGCCTTCGGTATTATTGAAAATGGTCATTCATGGCTATTTTCGACAAAAATGGGGGTTGTGTGGCCATTGATCATCGACTAGAGGCTCATACACCTCACCCCACATATGTTTCCTTGCCATAGATCACATTCTTGGATTTCTGGTGGAGACCATTTCTTGGTCAAAAATCCGTAGGTGTTAGCCTTCGGTATTATTGAAAATGGTCGTTCATGGCTATTTTCGACAAAATGGGGGTTGTGTGGCAATTGATCATCGACCAGAGGCTCATACACCTCACCCCACATATGTTTCCTTGCCATAGATCACATTCTTGGATTTCTGGTGGAGACCGTTTCTTGGTCAAAAATCCGTAGGTCTTAGCCTCCAGTATTATTGAAAATGGTCGCTCATGGCTATTTTCATAAAAAATGGGGGTTGTGTGGCCATTTATCATCGACTAGAGGCTCATAAACCTCACCCCACATATGTTTCCTTGCCATAGATCACATTCTTGGATTTCTGGTGGAGACCATTTCTTGGTTAAAAACTCGTACGTGTTAGCCTTCGGTATTATTGAAAATGGTCATTCATGGCTATTTTCGGAAAAATGGGGGTTGTGTGGCCATTGATCATCGACCAGAGGCTCATACACCTCACCCCACATATGTTTCCTTGCCATAGATCACATTCTTGGATTTCTGATGGAGACCATGTTGGAGACTTGCTCTCAAATGCTATGAATTAAGAACAAGGCAACATAAAATGTTAAATAACAATGCCCTTCGTCCACCGAAACATTATCTCCAGAAGGATCTAATGAACTTCGGACGAAGGTCACGAATATGATATTACAAAGGTTTCACCTTCGTAATTAAATTTATAAAGGTAATATAAAGTGAGGTTGGAACATGAAGCATTGCATATAAATATCTTGAAAACAAACGATGTCATTCATATGTCCTATTATATGAATTTAAGATGTTTGAATACAAAGATTAAATACATCTATACCTTTGCCTTGACAAGCAATCCGAGTAATGCGTTAGTGATCACAGGAATCTTGTGAACAGTAAGGGAATACTGTTCACTATTTATAGGCACAGGACACAGCCTGTGAGGAATTACAATTATGCCCCTCATAGAACTTTACAACATTGACTCAGATCTTTATGGACTAGAAGGTCATTCCATCTTTAAGTCGGTTTCTAATACCGAAGCTTCATGAAGAAGAACCTTCGGTCATCTTATACAAACAGCTTCAGCCGAAAACCGCTTCTTCCTAGAAGACCTTCGGCGACGAAGCATAGGCCCAACAGTAGCCCCTTTCGCGGTGCTAGATCGTTTTTCGTAACGAGCTTGATCCGTGAAAAAAGTCTCTTAAGCTTCGAGGAGCCGAAGGTCCAAAAAACACCTTCCCTGAGCTCGTTGTCGAGAAACGATTCAGTTTCCCGGCGCGTAGTGGTCCCACCTTGCAGAGTTACTGTGCATTCCTGCGGTCCACCGCGCAGCGAGTGCAAGCGGGCGTCCGCCTAGTGTAAAAATCCTGGCGCTTCGCCTTCTTACCTGTAGTACTATATAAACAAACGAGTAGGTGTGAAGTTACCACAGCATTCATTGCTATTTGCACTGTTTCGCTGCCAAAATTTTTAACCATCGCCGAAGCTCGACTTTCGGAATCGAACGAAGCTCCAGCCTGAAGCCTGCTTCGTCAGAAGAAAATACTTCGGAAGAAAAAAGTGTTAAATTTCTACAAATTTATAATCAAATGGCCAGAGTACGCTCTACCGCCAGGGTTGAGCATGAGGGGGACAAAGCTGAAGGTTCGGAGACTGTTCCCATCTCCGAAGCAATGCAGAGGTCCGGACTGGTAACTTCGGAGAATATCCCTAGTGATGATGCAGGACAAACAGAACAAGCAATTGCTGAAGCAGAAGAAGAAGATAATGGGGAAACTGATCCCGAAGATGATTACCGCATTGCCATGCCAAGCAAGCCCAGCCACTTGGACTTCGGGAAATCTACTATTTCGAAGGCTGATCTCTCTAAGATGGTGAAGTCGGGCTTTTTTAATGAAAATCAGAAGAAGCTATTACGCTTCGGAGGAGAAGAGACTACCCCAAAGCCTGAGAAGGATGAGATTGTTATTTTCAAAAGCTTTCTAAAGGCTGGATTAAGATTCCCTCTTCATGGGATTATTGCGGAGGTACTGAAGAGGTTCGGTATCTATTTTCACCAGCTGACCCCTAACGCCATCGTTAGGCTTAGCGTTTATATCTGGGCACTCCGAAGCCAAGCGGTGGAACCATTTGTGGACAGCTTTTGCCGGGTTCACGAGCTACATTATCAGACAAAGGCTAGAAAGGATGGGCTGCACGACAATTTTGGTTGCTATAACTTCGCCTATCGGAAAACCACAAAATTTCCGGTAATCAGCTACCGAAGCAAATGGGCAGCAGGCTGGAAATCAGAGTGGTTCTATGTCAAAGTTGATGACGACAAGGAGAAGCTTGTGCAAAGTCCACTGGAACTAATCTTCGGAGAAACCCGGCCTCGCTGCAACATGACACCCGAAGGTCCAACACAACAAGCAATAGATGAATTCAGAACTATTGCAGAGCATATCGGTACAAGGGACCTGGTTCAGGAATTTTTGGCTTTTAAAGTTTTTCCGAGTTTGAAAGAATGGGAAATGCCGAAACTAAAGGGGAAGAAGAAAGAAGGTGAACTTGTACGTTTACCTTACTATTTCAAGTTTAAAAAGTACTTCAAAACACCCTGCCAAGAGTGGTTAGATACAATTGAAGTAATGTGCAATGAAATACTTGGCAATTATTCTAAAAAAGAAGATCAATTGATGACTGCGGCCTTCGGCACCCGTCCGAAGCGAAGACTAAACCGAGTGTTGGACGCCCTGGGGTTTGAATATCCTGACTATGAAAATTTAAACAAAAATGCCGGAGGCCAGAAAAGGAAGAGGATAACCGAAGCTTCAAATAAAGATGAAGAAGAGACACCAAAGAAGAAGATTCCGAAGAAGAAGAAAGCATCTTCTCCGAAACAAAAAATATCCGACGAAGAAAAATCCCCCGCATCACCCTCTGCCACTGATGTGGAGGCAATTCTGAAGGTAATGACTGAATCCATGCCTGCGAAGCTAAGTCCACTAGGGCCTCAACTGACAAAATTTTTTCAGAAGGAAAAGGAGCCCGAAAGAATGAAGAAAATGACTAAAGTAAAAAGACAGAGGATGATCGGTGTGACAGAAGTAATTGACAAGACACCGCCAAGAGCTTCAGCTCAAAAAACACCAGCGGCTGCGGAAGGGACAAATATTGAAATTACACCTTCGGAGGTCGCAGATGCCGAAGCTGCCTCAGCTGAAGATTTGAACCTAGAGAGCACAATCGAGCATATTGACAAAATACTGCTAAATATGGCTGCAGAAGAATCTACCACTGCCGCCGAAGAGGCCGTGACCGCAGCGTCGGGGAAAGGAAAGGAAATTGCTGATGAAGTTTCAGAAAACGAAGCTTTCATGTTCCAGAATTTAGTTGGAGAAAAACTATCAAAAACTAAAATAGAAGAGCTCAAAGAGTATGCCAAATCCTGCGGATACAAACCTGGAGCACTCCTCTTCGGAGGCATTGATGATGAAAAATTAGATTGTATTCGAGATCAGACTGGAGCCAAAATTATCGGTACTCTGTCAAAGAGTATCGGCTTTCCGAAGCTGGAAGGAGACATCAGCCGTTACCGACGACAACATATCGTTGGTAGTTTATTTTATTCCAATTTCAAGGTGAACTACTTTTCCCTTGACTTCTACTGTTTCTAATAACGGAGACATGTCTGACGAAGGTTATTTTTGTGCAGAGTATGCTGTTGAGCAAGGCCTTGAAAATGCAGCAAGATTTTGAAGACAAAAAGCACGAAGCTATAATTGAGAGTTTGGAAAACAGAATAAAGGAGCAATCAGATGCTATGGAGAAAAAGAACTTTGAGCTCCATGCAACCGAAGGCTTATTGGCGGAAGCCGAAGCAAAAATAACAGAATTGAACACAAAGCTTCTCCGTCAATCTGAGCAGTTCGAACGAGAAAAGCAAGATCTTAATGCAAAAATTGAAGCCGAAGCTCAACAAAATTCGGATTTGAGAAAACTATTGATAAGCCTTCAAGAAAAATGTTTGGAATTTAGCAACAAATGCATTCAACGATTAAGAAAAATTTTCTACTCAATTGGAGCCAGTAGTGAAAAATTCACCCCCTCAGCTGAAGATCTACCGAAGACCTTTGACCATATTGAGGGTGAGATTGACGAGCTCGACGAAGTCATAGCTGGGCATGGTGATTTTTGTGCCTGGGTGGCTTCTCGAGGCACTGTCGCAGCCTTCCTAAAAGCTGGCTGCGATCACGGAAAAATTGTCAATAGACCGAATTTCACTTTATCACCATCAATCTTAGATGACATTCCTGATCTCGCCCGAAGTATCTCGAATAGGTTTGTAAAAATGATATGGACAAAAGGTGGGCGAGAAAAGGCTGGGGACGAAGCTCGGAGTCATCTCGAACCAGTAAGAAATCATACCTTGCGCTTACCTCTTCCTTGAAGCTTGACTTTGACTTACAACAACCTTATTCATGTAGGATGACGAAGCCGAAACTGATGACTGAAAAATGACGCCGAAGCTGAAGCTCCTTGAAGATTAAATAGTGCACTGTAGACAGTACTTGAGAAACTTTTGAGAAAACTTTGTAAATGTAACTAAAACTTGTCTTTAATGTATTCTGTTCATACCTTGTAATATGTTCTTACCCTTCCATTGATGTATGAGAAGTGCTTTGTTGTGGATGAAATTTCGTTTTTTGAGCCGAGGGCGAAAAAACACCTTCCCTTCTTTTCATACACAGCAAAGCATTCCCCTTCTTTCCGAAGCTCTCCCTTTTTGTAGACGAAGCTCTCCCTTATGCTATGATAATGATTATCCTACATATGCCTGGATGAATGCTTATGAATGCAAATGCTATATTGTAATGTGATGTGCAAATGAATGTTCAAACGCGTATCCGAAGCCATACTCATAGCCACTATTTCTTTAAAAACAATCACACCTCAGCTCTGCATTCCCTTGGGAACGACTTTGGAGCTTCTTCGCCTTTACTTTTGGCGGAATCAGCGTTGACTTTTCGCTGTAAGCTCTGCATTCCCTTAGGAACGACTTTGGAGCTTCTTCGCCTTTACTTTTGGCGGAATCAGCGTTGACTATTCACTGTAAGCTCTGCATTCCCTTAGGAACGACTTTGGAGCTTCTTCGCCTTTACTTTCGGCGGAATCAGCGTTAACTTTTCGCTGTAAGCTCTGCATTCCCTTAGAAACGACTTTGGAGCTTCTTCGCCTTTACTTTTTGGCACTCGATGGTGCGTTCTCAGCTTTTACATTTACAATTTTGGGGGATTTTTCTCTTATAGAACTAAAAAAAGGAAATTACATGTGACGGCCCCATTAAAAACCTTTCTCCCCCTTCAGAAAGGAAAAGGGTGCCATAAAAGAAAAATAAAATAAAAAATATGAAAAATTACATCGAGTTATACATAATATCGCCGAAGCTCATCCGCATTCCAAGATCTAGGAATGTCGTTGCCGTCCATATCCTTCAATCTGTATGAACCAGGTCTTGACGAAGATGCTACTAAGAAAGGTCCATCCCATTTCAACTGCAACTTGCCCACTGTTTCTGGGTTGGCCACTCTCCGAAGCACCAAGTGTCCTGGCTCAATGTTCTTTAGGCGAACCTTTCTATCTCGCCACTTGATTGTTTCGGCTTGATATTTATTGATGTTCTCCACAGCTTGCAGCCTGATCCCTTCTAAAGCATCTTTTTCCACAGAACAAGCAGCTTCGGAACCTGATTCTGCCGAAGCTACTACTCTTATTGATCCGGTTTTAGCTTCCTCCGGAGTTATTGCTTCGTCACCGAATAATAACTTGAATGGAGTAAAGCCTGTAGACCTTGATGTAGTTGTATTGTGGCTCCACACCACTTTGGTTAACTGATCTGGCCACTTTCCCTTAGGTTGATTGAAGATTAACTTCATTATTCCTGTCATAATAATGCCATTGGCTCTTTCAACAAGTCCGTTTGATTCCGGATGCCTGACTGATGCAAAATGGATCTTCGTACCAATTTGATCACAAAAATCCCTGAAAGCTTCGGAGTCAAACTGTGTTCCATTATCCACAGTAATAGCCTTTGGTACCCCGAAACGACAAACAATATTCTGCCAAAAAAACTTTTGAACGGTGGCCGAAGTTATTGTGGCTAAAGGCTTTGCCTCAATCCATTTAGAAAAATATTCCACCGCAACTACAACATATCTTAGGTTCCCTTGTGCCGGTGGTAACGGACCTAACAAGTCAAGGCCCCACCTTTGTAATGGCCATATGGGTTGTATGAGTTGTGTTAAGGACGAAGGTTGTTTTTGATCTCTTGCACATTTCTGACAACCTTCGCACTTTTGAACTAATTCCGCTGCGTCCGAGGCTGCCTTCGGCCAATAAAACCCCTGACGGAAAACCTTTCCAAGTAACGGCCTAGATCCAATGTGAGATCCACACAGGCCTGCATGTATTTCTTTCATCAACTCTATGCCTTCGGCTCTAGATAAACACTTGAGTAGCGGAGAACAAACTCCATGTTTGTACAACTCCCCTTCTATCATGACATATGGACGAGCTCTTGCCTCTATCCTCCTATTATAAGCTTCGTCATCTGAAAGAAATTTACCCTGTAGGTAAGAGATGATCTCAGTTCTCCAATCTTCACTATAAACAGGAGATATATTGAGGACTGCTCTTTCAAGAAGTTCCACCGAAGGTGCTTTTATTGTTTCGAAGAACACATCCGAAGGTAAGGGCAGCCCTTGTGCCGCTGATTTAGCTAGCAAATCGGCATGCTCATTTTGTCCTCGAGGGATATTTTTAACAGAAAATCCTTCGAAGGAAGCTTCAACTCTTCGGACCATGTCCAGATATTTTTCAAGCTTCGGATCTTTAGCCTTACAACTCTTGTCAATATGACCCGAAACAACTTGAGAATCAGTTTTAAGTATGGCCCTTCTGATTCCCATTGCTTTTAGCTTCCGAAGCCCCAGAAGCAAGGCTTCGTACTCAGCGATGTTATTTGTGCAACTAAAATCAAGCTTTGCCGCATAGCAAGTTTTAACTTTGGAGGGTGAAACCAACACAGCAGCTGCTCCTGCTCCGAAGGTTCCCCAAGACCCATCGCAAAACACTATCCATGCTTCAGCATCTTTATTTGTTTCTTCCTCCTGAGCCCCTGGCGTCCAGTCAGCAATGAAATCCGCTAACGCCTGAGACTGAATCAAAGATCTATGAACATATTCAATATAGAATTTGTTGAGCTCTGCAGCCCATTTTCCAATCCTTCCAGTAGCTTCTCTATTTCTCATAATATCCTTCAACGGCTGTGAAGAAGGAACAACAATATTATATGCTTGAAAGTAATGCCGAAGCTTCCTGGATGCCATCAAAACAGCATACAACACCTTCTCCAATTCTGTATAGTTTTTCTTTGATATACTAAGAACTTCAGATACAAAATACACTGGGACCTGCTTTTTATCTTGGCCATCAAGCTTCTCCTGGACAAGTGCTGCACTCACTGCTGAGTGCGAAGCTGCCACATATAATAACAAAGGAGCCCCTGGCGTTGGTGGAGTTAATGTTGTTAACTCTATCAGATATTGTTTCAATTCCTCGAAGGCTCTTTGTTGGCTTGGTCCCCATTGAAAGACTTCGGCTGATTTCAGCACTTCGAAGAATGGTAAGTTTCTCTCCGCTGATCTGGATATGAACCTATTGAGAGATGCCAACCTTCCTGTCAATCTTTGAGCCCCCTTTTTTGTAGTTGGTGGCTCCATCCGAAGTATAGCTTCAATTTTACTTGGATTAGCTTCGATTCCCTTTGTTGAAACCAAACATCCAAGAAATTTCCCCTTCTTTACTCCAAAAACACATTTTTCTGGATTCAATTTTAAGCCAGCTTGTCTGAATTTAGCGAAGGTCTCCTGCAAATCAGCAATATGATTCTCCTGTTTCGTGCTTTTTACAATGATGTCATCAACATAAGTTAGCACATTTCTGCCTATCTGAGACTGGAGAACTCTCGCAGTCATTCTGCTGAAACTTCCTCCAGCGTTTTTGAGCCCCTCAGGCATCCGAAGATAGCAATACGTGCCACTTGGAGTTATGAAGCTAGTCTTCGGCTCATCTTCCTTTTTCATCCAGATTTGATGGTAGCCTGAATAACAGTCTAACAGACTCATGAGTTCTGAAGAAGCTGCTGCATCAACTAAAGAGTCTATCCTTGGCAATGGGAATTCATCCTTCGGACAAGCCTTGTTAAGATCTGTAAAATCGATACACATTCGCCACTTGCCATTTGCCTTTTTTACCATAATAGTGTTAGCTAGCCATTCTGGATACTTTACTTCTCTGATAACTCCTGCACTGAGGAGTCTCTTGACTTCATTACGAGCACCTTCGGCTTTATCATCTGACATTTTCCGAAGCCTCTGCTTTCTGGGTCTGAAAGATGGATCAACATTGAGCGAGTGCTCAATAACATCCCTATTAACTCCGCAAAGATCATTGGCTGACCATGCAAAAACATCTTTGTTGTTGAACAAAAACCTTATCAAGGTTTTCTCTTGTTCTTCGGATAACTGAGAGCCCAACAGCACCTTCTGCTCTGCTATGTCCTCACATAAGAGCATGGGCTTCGGCTGATCTGCTGAAGCTGCTTTCTCCCTTCTGAATTTGTATTGTTCACAAGCTTCAGCTCCATCTATGTTATGAATTGCTTTTGAGTCAGTCCAGTTTCCTTCGGCCCTTCTGGCGGCTTCCTGACTTCCATGGATAGCGATGGGTCCTTGATCCGAAGGTATCTTCATGCAGAGATAAGCAGGATGAAGAATTGCTTCGAAAGCATTGAGGGTGCCACGACCAATGATTGCATTGTAAGGATATTCCATGTCAACAATGTCAAACACAATTTGCTTAGTTCTGGTGTTGTTGATGAACCCGAAGGTCACTGGCATGGTGATCTTGCCCAGTGCTACAATTTGTCTTCCTCCGAAGCCACAGAGAGGATGTGTAGCATCATGAATCTTATCTTCTGGCTCTTGCATTTGTCTGAAGGCCTTAGCAAATATGATATCAGCTGCACTACCTGTGTCAACCAAGACATTGTGGACCAGAAATCCTTTGATAACACAAGAGATAACCATGGCATCGTTGTGTGAGTAATCCTTGAGCTGAAGATCCTCTTGGGAGAAGGTAATGGGAATGTGAGACCATTTTGACTTGATGAAGGGTCCCTGCACCCCAACATGTTGTACCCTTCTCTGTGCCTCTTTTTTCTGCTTCTTATTGGCTGGCTCTGAGGACGAACCACCTGTAATCGGGAGCACTAGCTTCGGGTCCAAAGCAGCTCCAGCTCGATCATTGAACGAAGCCATCAGCTCAAAAAGTGGAAGTGAGTTCACCGGAGGTGGGCGCCAATGTTGGAGACTTGCTCTCAAATGCTATGAATTAAGAACAAGGCTACATAAAATGTTAAATAACAATGCCCTTCGTCCACCGAAACATTATCTCCAGAAGGATCTAATGAACTTCGGACGAAGGTCACGAATATGATATTACAAAGGTTTCACCTTCGTAATTAAATTTATAAAGGTAATATAAAGTGAGGTTGGAACATGAAGCATTGCATATAAATATCTTGAAAACAAACGATGTCATTCATATGTCCTATTATATGAATTTAAGATGTTTGAATACAAAGATTAAATACATCTATACCTTTGCCTTGACAAGCAATCCGAGTAATGCGTTAGTGATCACAGGAATCTTGTGAACAGTAAGGGAATACTGTTCACTATTTATAGGCACAGGACACAGCCTGTGAGGAATTACAATTATGCCCCTCATAGAACTTTACAACATTGACTCAGATCTTTATGGACTAGAAGGTCATTCCATCTTTAAGTCGGTTTCCAATACCGAAGCTTCATGAAGAAGAACCTTCGGTCATCTTATACAAACAGCTTCAGCCGAAAACCGCTTCTTCCTAGAAGACCTTCGGCGACGAAGCATAGGCCCAACAGACCATTTCTTGGTCAAAAATCCGTACGTGTTAGCCTTTTGTATTTTTGAAAATGGTCATTCATGGCTATTTTCGACAAAAATGGGGGTTGTGTGGCCATTGATCATCGACCAGACGCTCATACACCTCACCCCACATATGTTTCCTTGCCATAGATCACATTCTTGGATTTCTAGTGGAGACCATTTCTTGGTTAAAAACTCGTACGTGTTAGCCTTCGGTATTATTGAAAATGGTCGTTCATGGCTATTTTCGACAAAAATGGGGGTTGTGTGGCCATTGATCATCGACCAGAGGCTCGTACACCTCACCCCACATATGTTTCCTTGCCGAAAATAGCCATGAGCGACCATTTTCAAAAATATTAGAGGCTAACACCTACGGATTTTAGACCAAGAAATGGTCGCTCATGGCTATTTTCAAGGTCGCTCGTGGCTATTTTCATAAAAAATGGGGGTTGTGTGGCCATTTATCATCGACTAGAGGCTCATAAACCTCACCCCACATATGTTTCCTTGCCATAGATTACATTCTTGGATTTCTGGTGGAAACCATTTCTTGGTTAAAAACTCGTACGTGTTAGCCTTCGATATTATTGAAAATGGTCATTCATGGCTATTTTCGACAAAAATGGGGGTTGTGTGGCCATTGATCATCGACCAGAGGCTCATAAACCTCACCCCACATATGTTTCCTTGCCATAGATCACATTCTTGGATTTCTGGTGGAAACCATTTCTTGGTCAAAAATCCGTAGGTGTTAGCCTTCGGTATTTTTGAAAATGGTCGTTCATGGCTATTTTCGACAAAAATGGGGGTTGTGTGTCCATTGATCATCGACCAGACGCTCATACACCTCACCCCACATATGTTTCCTTGCCATAGATCACATTCTTGGATTTCTGGTGGAGACCATTTCTTAGTCTAAAATCCGTAGGTCTTAGCCTCTAGTATTATTGAAAATGGTCATTCATGGCTATTTTTGGCAAAATGGGGGTTTTGTGGCCATTGATCGTCGACCAGAGGCTCATACACCTTACCCCACATATGTTTCCTTGCCATAGATCACATTCTTGGATTTTTGGTGGAGACCATTTCTTGGTCAAAAACTCGTACGTGTTAGCCTTCGGTATTATTGAAAATGGTCGTTCATGGCTATTTTCGGCAAAATGGGGGTTGTGTGGCCATTGATCGTCGACCAGAGGCTCATACACCTCACCCCACATATGTTTCCTTGCCATAGATCACATTCTTGGATTTCTGGTGGAGACCATTTCTTGGGCAAAAATCCGTAGGTGTTAGCCTTCGGTATTATTGAAAATGGTCGTTCATGGCTATTTTTGACAAAAATGGGGGTTGTGTGGCCATTGATCATCGACCAGACGCTCATACACCTCACCCCACATATGTTTCCTTGTCATAGATCACATTCTTGGATTTCTGGTGGAGACCATTTCTTGGTCTAAAATCCGTAGGTGTTAGCCTCTAGTATTATTGAAAATGGTCGCTCATGGCTATTTTCGACAAAAATGGGGGTTGTGTGGCCATTGATCATCGACCAGACACTCATACACCTCACCCCACATATGTTTCCTTGCCATAGATCACATTCTTGGATTTCTGGTGGAGACCATTTCTTGGTTAAAAACTCGTACGTGTTAGCCTTCGGTATTATTGAAAATGGTCGTTCATGGCTATTTTCGACAAAAATGGGGGTTGTGTGGCCATTGATCATCGACCAGAGGCTCGTACACCTCACCCCACATATGTTTCCTTGCCATAGATCACATTCTTGGATTTCTGGTGGAGACCATTTCTTGGTCTAAAATCCGTAGGTGTTAGCCTCTAATATTATTGAAAATGGTCGCTCATGGCTATTTTCGGCAAAATGGGGGTTGTGTGGCCATTGATCATCGACTAAAGGCTCGTACACCTCACCCCACATATGTTTCCTTGCCATAGATCACATTCTTGGATTTCTGGTGGAGACCATTTCTTGGTTAAAAACTCGTACGTGTTAGCCTTCGATATTATTGAAAATGGTCGTTCATGGCTATTTTCAGCAAAATGGGGGTTCTGTGGCCATTGATCATCGACCAGAGGCTCGTACACCTCACCCCACATATGTTTCCTTGCCATAGATCACATTCTTGGATTTCTGGTGGAGACCATTTCTTGGTCAAAAATCCGTAGGTGTTAGCCTTTGGTATTTTTGAAAATGGTCGTTCATGGCTATTTTCATAAAAAATGGGGGTTGTGTGGCCATTGATCATCGACCAGAGGCTCATACACCTCACCCCACATATGTTTCCTTGCCATAGATCACATTCTTGGATTTCTGGTGGAGACCATTTCTTGGTCAAAAATCCGCAGGTCTTAGCCTCTAGTATTATTGAAAATGGTCGCTCATGGCTATTTTCAAGGTCGCTCATGGCTATTTTCATAAAAAATGGGGGTTGTGTGCCATTGATCATCGACAAGAGGCTCATACACCTCACCCCACATATGTTTCCTTGCCATAGATCACATTCTTGGATTTCTGGTGGAGACCGTTTATTGGATAAAAACTCGTAGGTGTTAGCCTTCGGTATTATTGAAAATGGTCATTCATGGCTATTTTCGACAAAAATGGGGGTTGTGTGGCCATTGATCATCGACTAGAGGCTCATACACCTCACCCCACATATGTTTCCTTGCCATAGATCACATTCTTGGATTTCTGGTGGAGACCATTTCTTGGTCAAAAATCCGTAGGTGTTAGCCTTCGGTATTATTGAAAATGGTCGTTCATGGCTATTTTCGACAAAATGGGGGTTGTGTGGCAATTGATCATCGACCAGAGGCTCATACACCTCACCCCACATATGTTTCCTTGCCATAGATCACATTCTTGGATTTCTGGTGGAGACCATTTCTTGGTCAAAAATCCGTAGGTCTTAGCCTCCAGTATTATTAAAAATGGTCGCTCATGGCTATTTTCATAAAAAATGGGGGTTGTGTGGCCATTTATCATCGACTAGAGGCTCATAAACCTCACCCCACATATATTTCCTTGCCATAGATCACATTCTTGGATTTCTGGTGGAGACCATTTCTTGGTTAAAAACTCGTACGTGTTAGCCTTCGGTATTATTGAAAATGGTCATTCATGGTATTTTCGGCAAAATGGGGGTTGTGTGGCCATTGATCATCGACCAGAGGCTCATACACCTCACCCCACATATGTTTCCTTGCCATAGATCACATTCTTGGATTTCTGGTGGAGACCATTTCTTGGTCAAAAATCCGTACGTGTTAGCCTTTGGTATTTTTGAAAATGGTCATTCATGGCTATTTTCGACAAAAATGGGGGTTGTGTGGCCATTGATCATCGACCAGACGCTCATACACCTCACCTCACATATGTTTCCTTGCCATAGATCACATTCTTGGATTTCTGGTGGAGACCATTTCTTGGTTAAAAACTCATACGTGTTAGCCTTCGGTATTATTGAAAATGGTCGTTCATGGCTATTTTCGACAAAAATGGGGGTTGTGTGGCCATTGATCATCGACCAGAGGCTCGTACACCTCACCCCACATATGTTTCCTTGCCATAGATCACATTCTTGGATTTCTGGTGGAGACCATTTCTAGGTCTAAAATCCGTAGGTGTTAGCCTCTAATATTATTGAAAATGGTCGCTCATGGCTATTTTCAAGGTCGCTCATGGCTATTTTCATAAAAAATGGGGGTTGTGTGGCCATTTATCATCGACTAGAGGCTCATAAACCTCACCCCACATATGTTTCCTTGCCATAGATTACATTCTTGGATTTCTGGTGGAAACCATTTCTTGGTTAAAAACTCGTACGTGTTAGCCTTCGGTATTATTGAAAATGGTCGTTCACGGCTATTTTCGACAAAAATGGGGGTTGTGTGGCCATTGATCATCGACCAGAGGCTCGTACACCTCACCCCACATATGTTTCCTTGCCATATATCACATTCTTGGATTTCTGGTGGAGACCATTTCTTGGTCTAAAATCCGTAGGTGTTAGCCTCTAATATTATTGAAAATGGTCGCTCATGGCTATTTTCGGCAAAATGGGGGTTGTGTGGCCATTGATCATCGACTAAAGGCTCGTACACCTCACCCCACATATGTTTCCTTGCCATAGATCACATTCTTGGATTTCTGGTGGAGACCATTTCTTGGTCAAAAATCCGTAGGTGTTAGCCTTCGGTATTATTGAAAATGGTCGTTCATGGCTATTTTCGACAAAAATGGGGGTTGTGTGGCCATTTATCATCGACTAGAGGCTCATACACCTCACCCCACATATGTTTCCTTGCTATAGATTACATTCTTGGATTTCTGGTGGAAACCTTTTCTTGGTTAAAAACTCGTACGTGTTAGCCTTCGGTATTATTGAAAATGGTCAGTCATGGCTATTTTCGGCAAAATGGGGGTTGTGTGGCCATTGATCGTCGACCAGAGGCTCATACACCTCACCCCACATATGTTTCCTTGTCGTAGATCACATTCTTGGATTTCTGGTGGAGACGATTTCTTGGTCAAAAATCCGTAGGTGTTAGCCTTCGGTATTATTGAAAATGGTCGTTCATGGCTATTTTCGACAAAAATGGGGGTTGTGTGGCCATTGATCATCGACCAGACGCTCATACACCTCACCCCACATATGTTTCCTTGCCATAGATCACATTCTTGGATTTCTGGTGGAGACCATTTCTTGGGCAAAAATCCGTAGGTGTTAGCCTTCGGTATTATTGAAAATGATCGTTCATGGCTATTTTCGACAAAAATGGGGGTTGTGTGGCCATTGATCATCGACCAGACGCTCATACACCTCACCCCACATATGTTTCCTTGCCATAGATCACATTCTTGGATTTCTGGTGGAGACCATTTCTTGGTCTAAAATCCGTAGGTGTTAGCCTTAGGTATTATTGAAAATGGTCGCTCATGGCTATTTTCGACAAAAATGGGGGTTGTGTGGCCATTGATCATCGACCAGATGCTCATACACCTCACCCCACATATGTTTCCTTGCCATAGATCACATTCTTGGATTTCTGGTGGAGACCATTTCTTGGTCTAAAATCTGTAGGTGTTAGCCTCTAGTATTATTGAAAATGGTCGCTCATGGCTATTTTCAAGGTCGCTCATGGCTATTTTCATAAAAAATGGGGGTTGTGTGGCCATTTATCATCGACTAGAGGCTCATAAACCTCACCCCACATATGTTTCCTTGCCATAGATTACATTCTTGGATTTCTGGTGGAAACCATTTCTTGGTTAAAAACTCGTACGTGTTAGCCTTCGGTATTATTGAAAATGGTCATTCATGGCTATTTTCGGCAAAATGGGGGTTGTGTGGCCATTGATCATCGACCAGAGGCTCGTACACCTCACCCCACATATGTTTCCTTGCCATAGATCACAGTCTTAGATTTCTGGTGGAGACCATTTCTTGGTCAAAAATCCGTAGGTGTTAGCCTTCGGTATTATTGAAAATGGTCATTCATGGCTATTTTCGACAAAAATGGGGGTTGTGTGGCATTTGATCATCGACTAGAGGCTCATACACCTCACCCCACATATGTTTCCTTGCCATAGATCACATTCTTGGATTTCTGGTGGAGACCATTTCTTGGTCTAAAATCCGTAGGTGTTAGCCTCTAGTATTATTGAAATGGTCGCTCATGGCTATTTTCAAGGTCGCTCATGGCTATTTTCATAAAAAATGGGGGTTGTGTGGCCATTTATCATCGACTAGAGGCTCATAAACCTCACCCCACATATGTTTCCTTGTCATAGATTACATTCTTGGATTTCTGGTGGAGACCATTTCTTGGTTAAAAACTCGTACGTGTTAGCCTTCGGTATTATTGAAAATGGTCATTCATGGCTATTTTCGGCAAAATGGGGGTTGTGTGGCCATTGATCGTCGACCAGAGGCTCATACACCTCACCCCACATATGTTTCCTTGCCATAGATCACATTCTTGGATTTCTGGTGGAGACCATTTCTTGGTCAAAAATCCGTAGGTGTTAGCCTTCGATATTATTGAAAATGGTCATTCATGGCTATTTTCGACAAAAATGGGGGTTGTGTGGCCATTGATCGCGACCAGAGGCTCATACACCTCAACCCACATATGTTTCCTTGTCGTAGATCACATTCTTGGATTTCTGGTGGAGACCATTTCTTGGTCAAAAATCCGTAGGTGTTAGCCTTCGATATTATTGAAAATGGTCGTTCATGGCTATTTTCGACAAAAATGGGGGTTGTGTGACAATTGATCATCGACCAGAGGCTCATACACCTCACCCCACATATGTTTCCTTGCCATAGATCACATTCTTGGATTTTTGGTGGAGACCATTTCTTGGTCAAAAATCCGTACGTGTTAGCCTCTAGTATTATTGAAAATGGTCGCTCATGGCTATTTTCAAGGTCGCTCATGGCTATTTTCATAAAAAATGGGGGTTGTGTGGCCATTGATCATCGACCAGAGGCTCATACACCTCACCCCACATATGTTTCCTTGCCATAGATCACATTCTTGGATTTCTGGTGGAGACCATTTCTTGGTTAAAAACCCGTAGGTGTTAGCCTTCGGTATTATTGAAAATGGTCATTCATGGCTATTTTCGGCAAAATGGGGGTTTTGTGGCAATTTATCATCGACCAGAGGCTCATACACCTCACCCCACATATGTTTCCTTGCCATAGATTACATTCTTGGATTTCTGGTGGAGACCATTTCTTGGTTAAAAACCCGTACGTGTTAGCCTTTGGTATTTTTGAAAATGGTCATTCATGGCTATTTTCGACAAAAATGGGGGTTGTGTGGCCATTGATCATCGACCAGACGCTCATACACCTCACCCCACATATGTTTCCTTGCCATAGATCACATTCTTGTATTTATGGTGGAGACCATTTCTTGTTCAAAAATCCGTAGGTGTTAGCCTTCAGTGTCATTGAAAATGGTCGTTCATGGCTATTTTCGACAAAAATTAGGGTTGTGTGGCCATTGATCGTCGACCAGAGGCTCATACACCTCACCCCACATATGTTTCCTTGCCATAGATCACACCATAGATTACATTCTTGGATTTCTGGTGGAAACCATTTCTTGGTTAAAAACTCGTACGTGTTAGCCTTCGGTATTATTGAAAATGGTCATTCATGGCTATTTTCGGCAAAATGGGGGTTGTGTGGCCATTGATCATCGACCAGAGGCTCGTACACCTCACCCCACATATGTTTCCTTGCCATAGATCACATTCTTGGATTTCTGGTGGAGTCCATTTCTTGGTCAAAAATCCGTAGGTGTTAGCCTTTGGTATTTTTGAAAATGGTCATTCATGGCTATTTTCGACAAAAATGGGGGTTGTGTGGCCATTGATCATCGACCAGACGCTCATACACCGCACCCCACATATGTTTCCTTGCCATAGATCACATTCTTGGATTTCTGGTGGAGACCATTTCTTGGTTAAAAACTCGTACGTGTTAGCCTTCGGTATTATTGAAAATGGTCGTTCATGGTTATTTTCGGCAAAATGGGGGTTATGTGGCCATTGATCTTCCACCATAGGCTCATACACCTCACCCCACATATGTTTCCTTGCCATAGATCACATTCTTGGATTTCTGGTGGTGACCATTTCTTGGTCAAAAATCCGTAGGTGTTAGCCTTCGGTATTATTGAAAATGGTCGTTCATGGCTATTTTCGACAAAATGGGGGTTGTGTGGCCATTGATCATCGACCAGAGGCTCATACACCTCACCCCACATATGTTTCCTTGTCGTAGATCACATTCTTGGATTTCTGGTGGAGACCATTTCTTGGGCAAAAATCCGTAGTTGTTAGCCTTCGATATTATTGAAAATGGTCGTTCATGGCTATTTTCGACAAAAATGGGGGTTGTGTGGCCATTGATATTCGACCAGAGGCTCATACACCTCACTACACATATGTTTCCTTGCCATAGATCACATTCTAGGATTTCTGGTGGAGACCATTTCTTGGTCAAAAATCCGTAGGTGTTAGCCTTCGGTATTATTGAAAATGGTCGTTCATGGCTATTTTCGACAAAAATGGGGGTTGTGTGGCCATTGATCATCGACCAGAGGCTCATACACCTCACCCCACATATGTTTCCTTGCCATAGATCACATTCTTGGATTTCTGGTGGAGACCATTTCTTGGTCAAAAATCCGTAGGTGTTAGCCTTCGGTATTATTGAAAATGGTCGTTCATGGCTATTTTCGACAAAAATGGGGGTTGTGTGGCCATTGATCATCGACCAGAGGCTCATACACCTCACCCCACATATGTTTCCTTGCCATAGATCACATTCTTGGATTTTTGGTGGAGACCATTTCTTGGTTAAAAACTCGTAGGTGTTAGCCTTCGGTATTATTGAAAATGGTCATTCATGGCTATTTTCGGCAAAATGGGGGTTGTGTGGCCATTTATCATCGACCAGAGGCTCATACACCTCACCCCACATATGTTTCCTTGCCATAGATTACATTCTTGGATTTCTGGTGGAGACCATTTCTTGGTTAAAAACTCGTACGTGTTAGCCTTTGGTATTTTTGAAAATGGTCATTCATGGCTATTTTCGACAAAAATGGGGGTTGTGTGGCCATTGATCATCGACCAGACGCTCATACACCTCACCCCACATATGTTTCCTTGCCATAGATCACATTCTTGGATTTATGGTGGAGACCGTTTCTTGGTCAAAAATCCGTAGGTGTTAGCCTTCGGTATTATTGAAAATGGTCGTTCATGGCTATTTTCGACAAAATGGGGGTTGTGTGGCCATTGATCATCGACCAGAGGCTCGTACACCTCACCCCACATATGTTTCCTTGCCATAGATCACATTCTTGGATTTCTTGTGGAGACCATTTCTTGGTCAAAAATCCGTAGGTGTTAGCCTTTAGTATTTTTGAAAATGGTCATTCATGGCTATTTTCGACAAAAATGGGGGTTGTGTGGCCATTGATCATCGACCAGACGCTCATACACCTCACCCCACATATGTTTCCTTGCCATAGATCACATTCTTGGATTTCTGGTGGAGACCATTTCTTGGTTAAAAACTCGTACGTGTTAGCCTTCGGTATTATTGAAAATGGTCGTGCATGGCTATTTTCGGCAAAATGGGGGTTGTGTGGCCATTGATCTTCCACCATAGGCTCATACACCTCACCCCACATATGTTTCCTTGCCATAGATCACATTCTTGGATTTCTGGTGGAGACCATTTCTTGGTCAAAAATCCGTAGGTGTTAGCCTTCGGTATTATTGAAAATGGCCGTTCATGGCTATTTTCGACAAAAATGGGGGTTGTGTGGCCATTGATCATCGACCAGAGGCTCATACACCTCACCCCACATATGTTTCCTTGCCATAGATCACATTCTTGGATTTCTGGTGGAGACCATTTCTTGGTCAAAAATCCGTAGGTGTTAGCCTTCGGTATTTTTGAAAATGGTCATTCATGGCTATTTTCGGCAAAATGGGGGTTGTGTGGCCATTAATCATCGACCAGAGGCTCGTACACCTCACCCCACATATGTTTCCTTGCCATAGATCAAATGTTCTCCACCATAAATCCAAGAATGTGATCTATGGCAAGGAAACATATGTGTAGTGGGTGTATGAGCCTCTGGTCGAAGATCAATGGTCTCCACCAGAAATCCAAGAATGTGATCTATGGCAAGGAAACATATGTGGGGTGAGGTGTATGAGCCTCTGGTCGATGATCAATGGCCACACAACCCCCATTTTGTCGAAAATAGCCATGAATGACCATTTTCAATAATACCGAAGGCTAACACGTACGAGTTTTTAACCAAGAAATGGTTTCCACCAGAAATCCAAGAATGTAATATATGGCAAGGAAACATATGTGGGGTGAAGTGTACGAGCCTCTGGTCGATGATCAATGGCCACACAACCCCCATTTTTTATGAAAATAGCCATGAGCGACCATTTTCAATAATACTAGAGGCTAACACCTACGGATTTTAGACCAAGAAATGGTTGATAGTCGCCTAGAGGGGGGGTGAATAGGGCGAAACTGAAATTTACAAATATAAACACAACTACAAGCCGGGTTAGCGTTAGAAATATGAAACCGAGTCCGCGAGAGAGGGTGGAAAACAAATCGCAAGCAAATGAAGAGTGTGCCACGCGGATTTGTTTTACCGAGGTTCGGTTCTCTCAAACCTACTCCCCGTTGAGGAGGCCACAAAGGCCGGGTCTCTTTCAACCCTTCCCTCTCTCAAACGATCCCACGGATCGAGTGAGCTTTCTCTTCTCAATCACTTGGAACACAAAGTACCCACAAGGACCACCACAAGTTTGGTGTCTCTTGCCTCAATTACAAGTGAGTTTGATCGCAATGAAGGAATCAAGAAAGAAGAAAGCAATCCAAGCGCAAGAGCTCGAAAGAACACAAGCAAATCTCTCTCTCTAGTCACTAGGGCGTTGTGTGGAATTTGGAGAGGATTTGATCTCTTTGGTGTGTCTAGAATTGAATGCTAGAGCTCTTGTAAGTAGTTGGGAAGTGGAAAACTTGGATGCAATGAATGGTTGGGTGGTTGGGGTATTTATAGCCCCAACCACCAAAATAACCGTTGGTGGAGGCTGTCTGTTCGATGGCGCACCGGACATGTCCGGTGCCCCTGCCATGTCACCAGTGCCGTTGGAATCTGACCGTTGGAGTTTTGACTTCTGGGCCCGCCTCGATGTCCGGTGGCGCACCGGACATGCACTGTTCACTGTCCGGTGCGCCGGCATGGGCGACTCTGACTTCTGCGCGCGCTGCGCGCGCAATAAATGCATCGCAGGTAGCCGTTGGCGCCGAAGTAGCCGTTGCTCCGTGGATGCACTGGACAGTCCGGTGCACACCGGACATGTCCGGTGAATTATAGCGGAGCAGCCGCTCTGATTTCCCGAGGCTGGCGAGTTCCTGAGCCGCGTCCCGTTGGAGCACCGGACACTGTCCGATGTACACCGGACAGTCCGGTGAATTATAGCGCGCCGGCTCTGGAGAATTCCCGAAGGCGACGAGTTCGCGTTGAAGTCCTTTGGTGCACCGGACACTGTCCAGTGGTGCACCGGACAGTCCGGTGCGCCAGACCAGAGGAGCCTTCGGTTGCTCCTTTGCTCTTTTGTTGAACCCAACACTTGGTCTTTTTATTGGCTAAGTGTGAACCTTTTGCACCTGTATAACTTATACACTAGAACAAACTAGTTAGTCCAAAGATTTGTGTTGGGCAATTCAACCACCAAAATTATATAGGAACTAGGTGTAAGCCTAATTCCCTTTCAATCTCCCCCTTTTTGGTGATTGATGCCAACACAAACCAAAGCAAATATAGAAGTGCATAATTGAACTAGTTTGCATAATATAAGTGCAAAGGTTGCTTGGAATTGAGCCAATATAAATACTTACAAGATATGCATGGATTGTTTCTTCATTTTTAACATTTTGGACCACGCTTGCACCACATGTTTTGTTTTTGCAAAATCTTTTCTAAATCTTTTCAAAGTTCTTTTGCAAATAGTCAAGGGTAAATGAATAAGAGTTTGCAAAGCATTTTCAAGATTTGAAATTTTCTCCCCCTGTTCCAAATGCTTTTCCTTTGACTAAACAAAACTCCCCCTAAATAAAATCTCCTCTTAGTGTTCAAGAGGGTTTTGATGAAACAATTTTGAAATACTACTTTCTCCCCTTTTTGAACACATTAAGATACCAAATTGACAATTGGAAATTACATTTTAAAATTAGGTGGTGGTGCGGTCCTTTTGCTTTGGGCTAATACTTCCTCCCCCTTTGGCATGAATCGCCAAAAACGGAGTCATTAGAGCCCTTCAAATAACTTTCTCCTCCCTTGGTCATAAATAAAAGAGTGAAGATTATACCAAAGTAGGAGTCATTTTGTTTTGCTCTCTCCCCCAAGGATAGAGAGCGGCTCGGAGTGACGGCGAAGGATGAGTTGACGGAGTGGAAGCCTTTGTCTTCGCCGAAGACTCCAATGCCCTTTCAATGCACCTATGACTTGATTTGAAGTAGACTTGAAAACACATTAGTCATAGCATATGAAAGAGACATGATCAAAGGTATATTCATGAGCTATGTGTGCAAGTTAGCAATAGAAATTTCTAGAATCAAGAATATTGAGCTCATGCCTAAGTTTGGTAAAAGTTTGTTCATCAAGTGGTTTGGTAAAGATATCGGCTAATTGATCTTTAGTATTAATGTATGCAATCTCAATATCTCCCTTTTGTTGGTGATCCCTAAGAAAATGATACCGAATGGCTATGTGCTTAGTGCGGCTATGCTCGACGGGATTGTCGGCCATTTTGATTGCACTCTCATTATCACATAGCAAAGGGACTTTGGTTAATTTGTAACCGTAGTCCCGCAGGGTTTGCCTCATCCAAAGCAATTGCGCGCAACAATGACCTGCGGCAATGTACTCGGCTTCGGCGGTTGAAAGAGCGACCGAATTTTGCTTCTTTGAGGCCCAAGACACCAAGGATCTTCCCAAGAACTGGCAAGTCCCTGATGTGCTCTTTCTATTAATCTTACACCCCGCCCAATCGGCATCTGAATAACCAATTAAATCAAAAGTGGATCCCCGAGGGTACCAAAGCCCAAACTTAGGAGTATAAGCCAAATATCTCAAGATTCGTTTTACGGTCGTAAGGTGGGATTCCTTAGGGTCGGATTGGAATCTTGCACACATGCAAAGGGAAAGCATAATGTCCGGTCGAGATGCACATAAATAGAGTAATGAACCTATCATCGACCGGTATACCTTTTGATCCACGGACTTACCTCCCGTGTCGAGGTCGAGATGCCCATTAGTTCCCATGGGTGTCTTGATGGGTTTGGCATCCTTCATCCCAAACTTGGTTAGAATGTCTTGAGTGTACTTTGTTTGGCTGATGAAGGTGCCCTCTTGGAGTTGTTTGACTTGGAATCCTAGAAAATACTTCAACTCCCCCATCATCAACATCTCGAACTTTTGTGTCATGATCCTACTAAATTCTTCACAAGTAGATTCGTTAGTAGACCCAAATATGATATCATCAACATAAATTTGGCATACAAACAAATCAGTGTCAAGAGTTTTAGTGAATAGAGTAGGATCGGCTTTTCCGACTTTGAAGCCATTAGCAATAAGGAAATCCCTAAGGCATTCATACCATGCTCTTGGGCCTTGCTTGAGCCCGTAAAGCGCCTTAGAGAGCTTATAGACATGGTTAGGATACTCACTGTCTTCAAAGCCGGGAGGTTGCTCTACATAGACCTCTTCCTTGATTGGTCCATTGAGGAAGGCACTTTTCACGTCCATTTGATAAAGCTTAAAGCCATGGTAAGTAGCATAGGCTAATAATATACGAATTGACTCAAGCCTAGCTACGGGTGCATAGGTTTCACCGAAATCCAAACCTTCGACTTGGGAGTATCCCTTGGCCACAAGTCGAGCTTTGTTCCTTACCACCACACCATGCTCGTCTTGCTTGTTGCGGAAGACCCATTTGGTTCCTACAACATTTTGGTTAGGACGTGGAACTAAATGCCATACCTCATTCCTAGTGAAGTTGTTGAGCTCTTCTTGCATCGCCATCACCCAATCCGAATCTTGTAGTGCTTCCTCTACCCTGTGTGGCTCAATAGAGGAAACAAACGAGTAATGTTCACAAAAATGTGCAACACGAGATCTAGTAGTTACCCCCTTATGAATGTCGCCGAGGATGGTGTCGACGGGGTGATCTCGTTGGATTGCTTGGTGGACTCTTGGGTGTGGCGGCCTTTGTTCCTCTTCCTCCTTGTCTTCCTCATTTGCATCTCCCCCTTGATCATTGCCATCATCTTGAGGTGGCTCAATTGCTTGATCTTCTACTTCATCAACTTGAGCCTCATCCTCATTTTGAGTTGGTGGAGATGCTCGCATGGAGGAGGATGGTTGATCTTGTGCTTTTGGAAGCTCTTCGGATTCCTTAGGACACACATCCCCAATGGACATGTTCCTTAGCGCGATGCACGGAGCCTCTTCATCACCTATCTCATCAAGATCAACTTGCTCTACTTGAGAGCCGTTAGTTTCATCAAACACAACGTCACATGAGACTTCAACTAGTCCAGTGGACTTGTTAAAGACCCTATATGCCCTTGTGTTTGAGTCATAACCAAGTAAAAAGCCTTCCACAGTCTTAGGAGCAAATTTAGATTTTCTACCTCTTTTAATAAGAATAAAGCATTTGCTACCAAAGACTCTAAAATATGAAATGTTGGGCTTTTTACCGGTTAGGAGTTCATATGATGTCTTCTTGAGGATTCGGTGTAGATAGAACCGGTTGATGGCGTAGCAAGCGGTGTTGACCGCCTCGGCCCAAAACCGATCCGAAGTCTTGTACTCATCAAGCATGGTCCTTGCCATGTCTAATAGAGTTCGATTCTTCCTCTCCACTACACCATTTTGTTGTGGGGTGTAGGGAGAAGAGAACTCATGCTTGATGCCCTCTTCCTCAAGAAAGCCTTCGATTTGAGAGTTCTTGAACTCCGTCCCGTTGTCGCTTCTTATTTTCTTGATCCTTAAGCCAAACTCATTTTGAGCCCGTCTCAAGAATCCCTTTAAGGTCTCTTGGGTTTGAGATTTTTCCTGTAAAAAGAATACCCAAGTGAAGCGAGAATAATCATCCACTATTACAAGACAATACTTACTCCCGCCGATGCTTATGTAAGCAATCGGGCCGAATAGGTCCATGTGTAGGAGCTCCAGTGGTCTTTCGGTCGTCATGATGTTCTTGTGTGGATGATGGGCTCCAACTTGCTTTCCTGCCTGACATGCACTACAAATCCTGTCTTTCTCAAAATGAACATTTGTTAGTCCTAAAATGTGTTCTCCCTTTAGAAGCTTATGAAGATTCTTCATCCCAACATGGGCTAGTCGGCGGTGCCAGAGCCAACCCATGTTAGTCTTAGCAATTAAGCATGTGTCGAGTTCAGCTCTATCAAAATCTACTAAGTATAGCTGACCCTCTAACACACCCTTAAATGCTATTGAATCATCACTTCTTCTAAAGACAGTGACACCTACATCAGTAAATAGACAGTTGTAGCCCATTTGACATAATTGTGAAACGGAAAGCAAATTGTAATCTAAAGAATCTACAAGAAAAACATTGGAAATTGAATGGTCAGGAGATATAGCAATTTTACCAAGACCTTTGACCAAACCTTGATTTCCATCCCCGAATGTGATAGCTCGTTGGGGATCTTGGTTTTTCTCATAGGAGGAGAACATCCTTTTCTCCACTGTCATATGGTTTGTGCACCCGCTGTCGAGTATCCAACTTGAGCCCCCGGATGCATAAACCTACAAAACAATTTTAGTTCTTGACTTTAGGTACCCAAACGGTTTTGGGTCCTTTGGCATTAGAAACAAGAACTTTGGGTATCCAATCACAAGTCTTTGACCCCTTGTGTTTGCCCCCAACAAACTTGGCAACTATCTTGCCGGATTTGTTAGTCAAAACATAAGATGCATCAAAAGTTTTAAAAGAAATATCATGATCATTTGATGCAATAGGAGTTTTATTCTTAGGCAACTTAGCACGGGTTGGTTGCCTAGAGCTAGATGTCTCACCCTTATACATAAAAGCATGATTAGGGCCAGAGTGAGACTTCCTAGAGTGAATTCTCCTAATTTTGTCCTCGGGATAACCGGCAGGGTATAAAATGTAACCCTCGTTATCCTGAGGCATGGGAGCCTTGCCCTTAACAAAGTTGGACAATCTTTTAGGAGGGGCATTAAGTTTGACATTGTCTCCCCTTTGAAAGCCAATGCCATCCTTGATGCCCGGGCGTCTCCCATTATAGAGCATACTTCTAGCAAATTTAAACTTTTCATTTTCTAAGTTATGCTCGACAATTTTAGCATCTAATTTTGCTATATGATCATTTTGTTGTTTAATCAAAATCATGTGATCATGAATAGCATCAACATCAATATCTCTACATCTAGTACAAATAGTGACATGCTCAATGGTAGATGTAGATGGTTTGCAAGAATTAAGTTCAACAATCTTAGCACGTAATATATCATTCTTATCTCTAAGATCGGAAATTGTAACTTTGCAAACATCAAAATCTTTAGCCTTAGCAATCAAGTTTTCATTTTCTAATCTAAGGCTAGCAAGAGATACATTCAATTCTTCAATCTTAGCAAGTAAATCATCATTATTGTTTCTAAGATTGGGAATTGAAATATCACAAACATGAGAATCAACCTTAGCATTTAAACTAGCATTTTCATTTCTAAGGTTGTCAATCATCTCATGGCAAGTGCTTAGCTCACTAGATAGTTTTTGACATTTTTCTACTTCTAGAGCATAAGCATTTTTAACCTTAACATGCTTCTTATTTTCTTTAATAAGGAAGTCCTCTTGAGTGTCCAAGAGATCATCCTTTTCATGAATGGCACTAATCAATTCATTAAGTTTTTCCTTTTGTTGCATGTTGAGGTTGGCAAAAAGAGATCGCAAGTTATCCTCCTCATCACTAGCATTATCATCACTAGAAGACTCATATTTAGTGGAGGAGTTAGATTTAACCTTCTTCCGTTTGCCGTCCTTTGCCATGAGGCACTTGTGGCCGACGTTGGGGAAGAGGAGTCCCTTGGTGACGGCGATGTTAGCGGCGTCCTCGTCGTCGGAGGAGTCGCTTGAGCTCTCGTCGGAGTCCCACTCCCGACAAACATGGGCATCACCGCCCTTCTTCTTGTAGTACCTCTTCTTTTCTCTCCTCTTGCCCTATTTGTCGTTATCCCTGTCACTGTCACTTGATAATGGACATTTTGCAATAAAGTGACCGGGCTTACCACACTTGTAGCAAACTTTCTTGGAGCGGGACTTGTAGTCTTTCCCCCTCCTTTGCTTGAGGATTTGGCGGAAGCTCTTGATGACGAGCGCCATTTCCTCATTGTCGAGCTTGGAGGCGTCGATTGGTTGTCTACTTGGTGTAGACTCCTCCATCTTTTCCTCTGTCGCCTTGAATGCGACGGGTTGAGCTTCGGATGTGGAGGGATCATCAAGCTCGTTGATCTCCCTCGAGCCTTCGATCATGCACTCAAAACTTACAAAATTCCCGATAACTTCCTCTGGGGTCATTTTAGTATATCTAGGATTACCACGAATTAATTGAACTTGAGTGGGGTTAAGGAAAATGAGAGATCTTAGAATAACCTTAACCACTTCGTGGTCGTCCCACTTCTTGCTCCCGAGGTTGCGCACTTGGTTCACCAAGGTCTTGAGCCGGTTGTACATGTGTTGTGGCTCTTCCCCTTTGTGAAGCCGGAACCGACCGAGCTCCCCCTCGATCGTTTCCCGCTTGGTGATCTTTGTGAGCTCATCTCCCTCGTGCGCGGTTTTGAGCACGTCCCAAACCTCCTTGGCGCTCTTCAACCCTTGAACTTTGTTATACTCCTCTCTACTTAAAGAGGCGAGGAGTATTGTTGTTTCTTGAGAGTTGAAGTGCTCGATTTGGGCCACCTCATCCTCATCATAGTCTTCATCCCCTACGGACGGTACCTGTGCACCAAACTCAACAACATCCCATATACTTTTGTGGAGCGAGGTTAGATGAAATCGCATTAAATCGCTCCACCTAGCGTAATATTCACCATCAAAAGTTGGTGGTTTGCCTAATGGGACGGAAAGTAAAGGTGTATGTTTAGAAATGCGAGGGTAGCTTAGGGGAATCTTACTATACTTCTTACGCTCTTGGCGTTTAGAAGTGACGGACGCCGCGTCGGAGCCGGAGGTGGATGTTGATGAAGTGTCGGTCTCGTAGTAGACGACTTTCCTCATCCTCTTGTGCTTGTCCCCACTCCGATGCGGCTTGTGAGAGGAAGATTTCTCCTTCTTCTCTTTGTGGTGAGAAGAAGATTTCTTCTCCTTCCCTTTGTTGGAGGAGCTCTTCTTCTTCTCCTTCCTCTTAGTGCGGGACTCTTCCGATGAAGTGCTCCCGTGGCTTGTAGTGGGCTTTTCGCCGATCTCCATCTCCTTCTTGGCGTGATCTCCCGACATTACTTCGAGCGGTTAGGCTCTAATGAAGAACCTGGCTTTGATACCAATTGATAGTCGCCTAGAGGGGGGGTGAATAGGGCGAAACTGAAATTTACAAATATAAACACAACTACAAGCCGGGTTAGCGTTAGAAATATGAAACCGAGTCCGCGAGAGAGGGTGGAAAACAAATCGCAAGCAAATGAAGAGTGTGACACGCGGATTTGTTTTACCGAGGTTCAGTACTCTCAAACCTACTCCCCGTTGAGGAGCCCACAAAGGTCGGGTCTCTTTCAACCCTTCCCTCTCTCAAACGATCCCACGGATCGAGTGAGCTTTCTCTTCTCAATCACTTGGAACACAAAGTTCCCACAAGGACCACCACAAGTTTGGTGTCTCTTGCCTCAATTACAAGTGAGTTTGATCGCAATGAAGGAATCAAGAAAGAAGAAAGCAATCCAAGCGCAAGAGCTCGAAAGAACACAAGCAAATCTCTCTCTCTAGTCACTAGGGCGTTGTGTGGAATTTGGAGAGGATTTGATCTCTTTGGTGTGTCTAGAATTGAATGCTAGAGCTCTTGTAAGTAGTTGGGAAGTGGAAAACTTGGATGCAATGAATGGTTGGGTGGTTGGGGTATTTATAGCCCCAACCACCAAAATAACCGTTGGTGGAGGCTGTCTGTTCGATGGCGCACCGGACATGTTCGGTGCCCCTGCCATGTCACCAGTGCCGTTGGAATCTGACCGTTGGAGTTCTGACTTCTGGGCCCGCCTCGATGTCCGGTGGCGCACCGGACATGCACTGTTCACTGTCCGGTGCGCCGGCATGGGCGACTCTGACTTCTGCGCGCACTGCGCGCGCATTAAATGCATCGCAGGTAGCCGTTGGCGCCGAAGTAGCCTTTGCTCCGTGGATGCACCGGACAGTCCGGTGCACACCGGACATGTCCGGTGAATTATAGCGGAGCAGCCGCTCTGATTTCCCGAGGCTGGCGAGTTCCTGAGCTGCGTCCCGTTGGAGCACCGGACACCGTCCGGTGTACACCGGACAGTTCGGTGAATTATAGCGCGCCGGCTCTGGAGAATTCCCGAAGGCGACGAGTTCGCGTTGAAGTCCTCTGGTGCACCGGACACTGTCTGGTGGTGCACCGGACAGTCCGGTGCGCCAGACCAGAGGAGCCTTCGGTTGCTCCTTTGCTCTTTTGTTGAACCCAACACTTGGTCTTTTTATTGGCTAAGTGTGAACCTTTTGCACCTGTATAACTTATACACTAGAACAAACTAGTTAGTCCAAAGATTTGTGTTGGGCAATTCAACCACCAAAATTATATAGGAACTAGGTGTAAGCCTAATTCCCTTTCAATGGTCTCCACCAGAAATCCAAGAATGTGATCTATGGCAAGGAAACATATGTGGGGTGAGGTGTATGAGCGTCTGGTCGATGATCAATGGCCACACAACCCCCATTTTTGTCGAAAATAGCCATGAATGACCATTTTCAATAATACCGAAGGCTAACACCTACGGATTTTTGAGCAAGAAATGGTCTCCACCAGAAATCCAAGAATGTGATCTATGGCAAGGAAACATATGTGGGGTGAGGTGTATGAGCCTCTGGTCGATGATCAATGGCCACACAACCCCCATTTTGCCGAAAATAGCCATGAATGACCATTTACAATAATACCGAAGGCTAACACGTACGAGTTTTTAACCAAGAAATGGTCTGCACGAGAAATCCAAGATTATGATCTATGGCAAGAAAACATATGTGGGGTGAAGTGTACGAGCCTCTGGTCGATGATCAATGGCAACACAACCCCCAATTTTGTCGAAAATAGCCATGAGCGACCATTTTCAATAATACTAGAGGCTAACACCTACGGATTTTAGACCAAGAAATGGTCTCCACCAGAAATCCAAGAATGTGATCTACGACAAGGAAACATATGTGGGGTGAGGTGTATGAGCCTCTAGTCGATGATCAATGGCCACACAACTCCCATTTTGCCGAAAATAGCCATGAATGACCGTTTTCAATAATATCAAAGGCTAACACCTACGGATTTTTGACCAAGAAATGGTCTCCACCAGAAATCCAAGAATGTGATCTATGGCAAGGAAACATATGTGGGGTGAGGTGTATGAGCCTCTGGTCGATGATAAATGGCCACACAACCCCCATGTTTTATGAAAATAGCCATGAGCGACCTTGAAAATAGCCATGAGCGACCATTTTCAATAATACTAGAGGCTAACACCTACGGATTTTAGACCAAAAAATGGTCTCCACCAGAAATCCAAGAATGTGATCTATGGCAAGGAAACATATGTGTAGTGAGGTGTATGAGCCTCTAGTCGATGATCAATGGCCACACAACCCCCATTTTTGTCGAAAATAGCCATGAATGACCATTTTCAATAATACCGAAGGCTAACAGCGACCATTTTCAATAATACTAGAGGCTAAGACCTACGGATTTTTGACCAAGAAATGGTCTCCACCAGAAATCCAAGAATGTGATCTATGGCAAGGAAACATATGTGGGGTGAGGTTTATGAGCCTCTAGTCGATGATTAATGGCCACACAACCCCCATTTTTTATGAGCCTCTGGTCGATGATCAATGGCCACACAACCCCCATTTTTGTCGAAAATAGCCATGAATGACCATTTACAATAATACCAAAGGCTAACACCTACGGATTTTTGACCAAGAAATGGTCTCCACCAGAAATCCAAGAATGTGATCTATGGCAAGGAAACATATGTGGGGTGAGGTGTATGAGCCTATGGTCGATGATCAATGGCCACACAACCCCCATTTTGCCGAAAATAGCCATGAATGACCATTTTCAATAATACCGAAGGCTAAGACCTACGGATTTTTGACCAAGAAATGGTCTCCACCAGAAATCCAAGAATGTGATCTATGGCAAGGAAACATATGTGGGGTGAGGTGTATGAGCCTCTGGTCGATGATCAATGGCCACACAACCCCCATTTTTGTCGAAAATAGCCATGAACGACCATTTTCAATAATACCGAAGGCTAACACCTACGGATTTTTAACCAAGAAATGGGGGTTGTGTGGCCATTGATCATCGACCAGACGCTCATACACCTCACCCCACATATGTTACCTTGCCATAGATCACATTCTTGGATTTCTGGTGGAGACCATTTCTTGGTCAAAAATCCGTAGGTGTTAGCCTTCGGTATTATTGTAAATGGTCATTCATGGCTATTTTCGACAAAAATGGGGGTTGTGTGGCCATTGATCATCGACCAGAGGCTCATACACCTCACCCCACATATGTTTCCTTGCCATAGATCACATTCTTGGATTTCTGGTGGAGACCATTTCTTGGTCAAAAATCCGTAGGTCTTAGCCTCTAGTATTATTGAAAATGGTCGCTCATGGCTATTTTCGGCAAAAATGGGGGTTGTGTGGCCATTGATCATCGACCAAACGCTCATACACCTCACCCCACATATGTTTCCTTGCCATAGAATGACCATTTACAATAATACCGAAGGCTAACACCTACGGATTTTTGACCAAGAAATGGTCTCCACCAGAAATCCAAGAATGTGATCTATGGCAAGGAAAGATATGTGGGGTGAGGTGTATGAGCCTCTAGTCGATGATCAATGGCCACACAACCCCCATTTTTGTTGAAAATAGCCATGAATAACCATTTTCAATAATACCGAAGGCTAACATGTACGAGTTTTTAACCAAGAAATGGTTTCCACCAGAAATCCAAGAATGTAATCTATGGTGTGATCTATGGCAAGGAAACATATGTGGGGTGAGGTGTATGAGCCTCTGGTCGACGATCAATGGCCACACAACCCTAATTTTTGTCGAAAATAGCCATGAACGACCATTTTCAATGACACTGAAGGCTAACACCTATGGATTTTTGACCAAGAAATGGTCTCCACCATAAATCCAAGAATGTGATCTATGGCAAGGAAACATATGTGGGGTGAGGTGTATGAGCGTCTGGTCGATGATCAATGGCCACACAACCCCCATTTTTGTCGAAAATAGCCATGAATGACCATTTTCAAAAATACCGGAGGCTAACACATTCGGATTTTTGACCAAGAAATGGTCTCCACCAGAAATCCAAGAATGTGATCTATGGCAAGGAAACATATGTGGGGTGAGGTGTATGAGCCTCTGGTCGACGATCAATGGCCACACAACCCCCATTTTTTATGAAAATAGCCATGAGCGACCTTGAAAATAGCCATGAGCGACCTTGAAAATAGCCATGAACGACCATTTTCAATAATACCGAAGGCTAACACGTACGAGTTTTTAACCAAGAAATGGTTTCCACCAGAAATCCAAGAATGTAATCTATGGCAAGGAAACATATGTGGGGTGAGGTTTATGAGCCTCTAGTCGATGATAAATGGCCACACAACCCCCATTTTTTATGAAAATAGCCATGAGCGACCTTCAAAATAGCCATGAGCGACCATTTTCAATAATACTAGAGGCTAACACCTACGGATTTTAGACCAAGAAATGGTCTCCACCAGAAATCCAAGAATGTGATCTATGGCAAGGAAACATATGTGTAGTGAGGTGTATGAGCCTCTAGTCGATGATCAATGGCCACACAACCCCCATTTTTGTCGAAAATAGCCATGAATGACCATTTTCAATAATACCGAAGGCTAACAGCGACCATTTTCAATAATACTAGAGGCTAAGACCTACGGATTTTTGTCCAAGAAATGGTCTCCACCAGAAATCCAAGAATGTGATCTATGGCAAGGAAACATATGTGGGGTGAGGTTTATGAGCCTCTAGTCGATGATAAATGGCCACACAACCCCCATTTTTTATGAGCCTCTGGTCGAAAATAGCCATGAATGACCATTTACAATAATACCGAAGGCTAACACCTACGGATTTTTGACCAAGAAATGGTCTCCACCAGAAATCCAAGAATGTGATCTATGGCAAGGAAACATATGTGGGGTGAGGTGTATGAGCCTATGGTCGATGATCAATGGCCACACAACCCCCATTTTGCCGAAAATAGCCATGAATGACCATTTTCAATAATACCGAAGGCTAAGACCTACGAATTTTTGACCAAGAAATGGTCTCCACCAGAAATCCAAGAATGTGATCTATGGCAAGGAAACATATGTGGGGTGAGGTGTATGAGCCTCTGGTCGATGATCAATGGCCACACAACCCCCATTTTTGTCGAAAATAGCCATGAACGACCATTTTCAATAATACCGAAGGCTAACACCTACGGATTTTTGACCAAGAAATGGTCTCCACCAGAAATCCAAGAATGTGATCTATGGCAAGGAAACATATGTGGGGTGAGGTGTATGAGCCTCTGGTCGACGATCAATGGCCACACAACCCTAATTTTTGTCGAAAATAGCCATGAACGACCATTTTCAATGACACTGAAGGCTAACACCTACAAATTTTTGACCAAGAAATGGTCTCCACCAGAAATCCAAGAATGTGATCTATGGCAAGGAAACATATGTGGGGTGAGGTGTATGAGCCTCTAGTCGACGATCAATGGCCGCACAACCCCCATTTTGCCGAAAATAGCCATGAACGACCATTTTCAAAAATACCAAAGGCTAACACCTACGAATTTTTGACCAAGAAATGGTCTCCACCAGAAATCCAAGAATGTGATCTATGGCAAGGAAACATATGTGGGGTGAGGTGTATGAGCCTCTGGTCGATGATCAATGGCCACACAACCCCCATTTTTGTCGAAAATAGCCATGAACGACCATTTTCAATAATACCGAAGGCTAACACCTACGGATTTTTGACCAAGAAATGGTCTCCACCAGAAATCCAAGAATGTGATCTATGGCAAGGAAATATATGTGGGGTGAGGTGTATGAGCCTCTGGTCGACGATCAATGGCCACACAACCCTAATTTTTGTCGAAAATAGCCATGAACGACCATTTTCAATGACACTGAAGGCTAACACCTACAAATTTTTGACCAAGAAATGGTCTCCACCATAAATCCAAGAATGTGATCTATGGCAAGGAAACATATGTGGGGTGAGGTGTATGAGCCTCTAGTCGACGATCAATGGCCGCACAACCCCCATTTTGCCGAAAATAGCCATGAACGACCATTTTCAAAAATACCAAAGGCTAACACCTACGGATTTTTGACCAAGAAATGGTCTCCACCAGAAATCCAAGAATGTGATCTATGGCAAGGAAACATATGTGGGGTGAGGTGTACGAGCCTCTGGTCGATGATCAATGGCCACAGAACCCCCATTTTGCCGAAAATAGCCATGAATGACCATTTACAATAATACCGAAGGCTAACACCTACGGATTTTTGACCAAGAAATGGTCTCCACCAGAAATCCAAGAATGTGATCTATGGCAAGGAAACATATGTGGGGTGAGGTGTATGAGCCTCTAGTCGATGATCAATGGCCACACAACCCCCATTTTTGTCAAAAATAGCCATGAACGACCATTTTCAATAATACCGAAGGCTAACACCTACGGATTTTTGACCAAGAAATGGTCCATTTTGCCAAAAATAGCCATGAATGACCATTTACAATAATACCGAAGGCTAACACCTACGGATTTTTGACCAAGAAATGGTCTCCACCAGAAATCCAAGAATGTGATCTATGGCAAGGAAACATATGTGGGGTGAGATTTATGAGCCTCTAGTCGATGATAAATGGCCACACAACCCCCATTTTTTTATGAAAATAGCCATGAGCGACCATTTTCAATAATATTAGAGGCTAAGACCTACGGATTTTTGACCAAGAAATGGTCTCCACCAGAAATCCAAGAATGTGATCTACGACAAGGAAACATATGTGGGGTGAGGTGTATGAGCGTCTGGTCGATGATCAATGGCCACACAACCCCCATTTTTGTCGAAAATAGCCATGAACGACCATTTTCAATAATACAGAAGGCTAACACCTACGGATTTTTGACCAAGAAATCATCTCCACCAGAAATCCAAGAATGTGATCTATGGCAAGGAAACATATGTGTAGTGAGGTGTACGAGCCTCTGGTCGATGATCAATGGCCACACAACCCCCATTTTTGTCGAAAATAGCCATGAACGACCATTTTCAATAATATCGAAGGCTAACACCTACGGATTTTTGACCAAGAAATGGTCTCCACCAGAAATCCAAGAATATTAGAGGCTAAGACCATTTCTTGGTCAAAAATCCGTACGTGTTAGCCTCTAGTATTATTGAAAATGGTCGCTCATGGCTATTTTCAAGGTCGCTCATGGCTATTTTCATAAAAAATGGGGGTTGTGTGGCCATTAATCATCGACCAGAGGCTCATACACCTCACCCCACATATGTTTCCTTGCCATAGATCACATTCTTGGATTTCTGGTGGAGACCATTTCTTGGTCAAAAATCCGTAGGTCTTAGCCTCTAGTATTATTGAAAATGGTCACTGTTAGCCTTCGATATTATTGAAAATGGTCATTCATGGCTATTTTCGACAAAAATGGGGGTTGTGTGGCCATTGATCATCGACCAGAGGCTCATACACCTCACCCCACATATGTTTCCTTGCCATAGATCACATTCTTGGATTTCTGGTGGAGACCATTTCTTGGTCAAAAATCCGTAGGTCTTAGCCTCTAGTATTATTGAAAATGGTCGCTCATGGCTATTTTCGGCAAAAATGGGGGTTGTGTGGCCATTGATCATCGACCAGACGCTCATACACCTCACCCCACATATGTTTCCTTGCCATAGAATGACCATTTACAATAATACTGAAGGCTAACACCTACGGATTTTTGACCAAGAAATGGTCTCCACCAGAAATCCAAGAATGTGATCTATGGCAAGGAAACATATGTGGGGTGAGGTGTATGAGCGTCTGGTCGATGATCAATGGCCACACAACCCCCATTTTTGTCGAAAATAGCCATGAATGACCATTTACAATAATACCGAAGGCTAACAGCTACAGATATTTGACCAAGAAATGGTCTCCACCAGAAATCCAAGAATGTGATCTATGGCAAGGAAACATATGTGTAGTGGGTGTATGAGCCTCTGGTCGAAGATCAATGGTCTCCACCAGAAATCCAAGAATGTGATCTATGGCAAGGAAACATATGTGGGGTGAGGTGTATGAGCCTCTGGTCGATGATCAATGGCCACACAACCCCCATTTTGTCGAAAATAGCCATGAATGACCATTTTCAATAATACCGAAGGCTAACACGTACGAGTTTTTAACCAAGAAATGGTTTCCACCAGAAATCCAAGAATGTAATATATGGCAAGGAAACATATGTGGGGTGAAGTGTACGAGCCTCTGGTCGATGATCAATGGCCACACAACCCCCATTTTTTATGAAAATAGCCATGAGCGACCATTTTCAATAATACTAGAGGCTAACACCTACGGATTTTAGACCAAGAAATGGTTGATAGTCGCCTAGAGGGGGGGTGAATAGGGCGAAACTGAAATTTACAAATATAAACACAACTACAAGCCGGGTTAGCGTTAGAAATATGAAACCGAGTCCGCGAGAGAGGGTGGAAAACAAATCGCAAGCAAATGAAGAGTGTGCCACGCGGATTTGTTTTACCGAGGTTCGGTTCTCTCAAACCTACTCCCCGTTGAGGAGGCCACAAAGGCCGGGTCTCTTTCATCCCTTCCCTCTCTCAAACGATCCCACGGATCGAGTGAGCTTTCTCTTCTCAATCACTTGGAACACAAAGTACCCACAAGGACCACCACAAGTTTGGTGTCTCTTGCCTCAATTACAAGTGAGTTTGATCGCAATGAAGGAATCAAGAAAGAAGAAAGCAATCCAAGCGCAAGAGCTCGAAAGAACACAAGCAAATCTCTCTCTCTAGTCACTAGGGCGTTGTGTGGAATTTGGAGAGGATTTGATCTCTTTGGTGTGTCTAGAATTGAATGCTAGAGCTCTTGTAAGTAGTTGGGAAGTGGAAAACTTGGATGCAATGAATGGTTGGGTGGTTGGGGTATTTATAGCCCCAACCACCAAAATAACCGTTGGTGGAGGCTGTCTGTTCGATGGCGCACCGGACATGTCCGGTGCCCCTGCCATGTCACCAGTGCCGTTGGAATCTGACCGTTGGAGTTTTGACTTCTGGGCCCGCCTCGATGTCCGGTGGCGCACCGGACATGCACTGTTCACTGTCCGGTGCGCCGGCATGGGCGACTCTGACTTCTGCGCGCGCTGCGCGCGCAATAAATGCATCGCAGGTAGCCGTTGGCGCCGAAGTAGCCGTTGCTCCGTGGATGCACTGGACAGTCCGGTGCACACCGGACATGTCCGGTGAATTATAGCGGAGCAGCCGCTCTGATTTCCCGAGGCTGGCGAGTTCCTGAGCCGCGTCCCGTTGGAGCACCGGACACTGTCCGATGTACACCGGACAGTCCGGTGAATTATAGCGCGCCGGCTCTGGAGAATTCCCGAAGGCGACGAGTTCGCGTTGAAGTCCTTTGGTGCACCGGACACTGTCCAGTGGTGCACCGGACAGTCCGGTGCGCCAGACCAGAGGAGCCTTCGGTTGCTCCTTTGCTCTTTTGTTGAACCCAACACTTGGTCTTTTTATTGGCTAAGTGTGAACCTTTTGCACCTGTATAACTTATACACTAGAACAAACTAGTTAGTCCAAAGATTTGTGTTGGGCAATTCAACCACCAAAATTATATAGGAACTAGGTGTAAGCCTAATTCCCTTTCAATCTCCCCCTTTTTGGTGATTGATGCCAACACAAACCAAAGCAAATATAGAAGTGCATAATTGAACTAGTTTGCATAATATAAGTGCAAAGGTTGCTTGGAATTGAGCCAATATAAATACTTACAAGATATGCATGGATTGTTTCTTCATTTTTAACATTTTGGACCACGCTTGCACCACATGTTTTGTTTTTGCAAAATCTTTTCTAAATCTTTTCAAAGTTCTTTTGCAAATAGTCAAGGGTAAATGAATAAGAGTTTGCAAAGCATTTTCAAGATTTGAAATTTTCTCCCCCTGTTCCAAATGCTTTTCCTTTGACTAAACAAAACTCCCCCTAAATAAAATCTCCTCTTAGTGTTCAAGAGGGTTTTGATGAAACAATTTTGAAATACTACTTTCTCCCCTTTTTGAACACATTAAGATACCAAATTGACAATTGGAAATTACATTTTAAAATTAGGTGGTGGTGCGGTCCTTTTGCTTTGGGCTAATACTTCCTCCCCCTTTGGCATGAATCGCCAAAAACGGAGTCATTAGAGCCCTTCAAATAACTTTCTCCTCCCTTGGTCATAAATAAAAGAGTGAAGATTATACCAAAGTAGGAGTCATTTTGTTTTGCTCTCTCCCCCAAGGATAGAGAGCGGCTCGGAGTGACGGCGAAGGATGAGTTGACGGAGTGGAAGCCTTTGTCTTCGCCGAAGACTCCAATGCCCTTTCAATGCACCTATGACTTGATTTGAAGTAGACTTGAAAACACATTAGTCATAGCATATGAAAGAGACATGATCAAAGGTATATTCATGAGCTATGTGTGCAAGTTAGCAATAGAAATTTCTAGAATCAAGAATATTGAGCTCATGCCTAAGTTTGGTAAAAGTTTGTTCATCAAGTGGTTTGGTAAAGATATCGGCTAATTGATCTTTAGTATTAATGTATGCAATCTCAATATCTCCCTTTTGTTGGTGATCCCTAAGAAAATGATACCGAATGGCTATGTGCTTAGTGCGGCTATGCTCGACGGGATTGTCGGCCATTTTGATTGCACTCTCATTATCACATAGCAAAGGGACTTTGGTTAATTTGTAACCGTAGTCCCGCAGGGTTTGCCTCATCCAAAGCAATTGCGCGCAACAATGACCTGCGGCAATGTACTCGGCTTCGGCGGTTGAAAGAGCGACCGAATTTTGCTTCTTTGAGGCCCAAGACACCAAGGATCTTCCCAAGAACTGGCAAGTCCCTGATGTGCTCTTTCTATTAATCTTACACCCCGCCCAATCGGCATCTGAATAACCAATTAAATCAAAAGTGGATCCCCGAGGGTACCAAAGCCCAAACTTAGGAGTATAAGCCAAATATCTCAAGATTCGTTTTACGGTCGTAAGGTGGGATTCCTTAGGGTCGGATTGGAATCTTGCACACATGCAAAGGGAAAGCATAATGTCCGGTCGAGATGCACATAAATAGAGTAATGAACCTATCATCGACCGGTATACCTTTTGATCCACGGACTTACCTCCCGTGTCGAGGTCGAGATGCCCATTAGTTCCCATGGGTGTCTTGATGGGTTTGGCATCCTTCATCCCAAACTTGGTTAGAATGTCTTGAGTGTACTTTGTTTGGCTGATGAAGGTGCCCTCTTGGAGTTGTTTGACTTGGAATCCTAGAAAATACTTCAACTCCCCCATCATCAACATCTCAAACTTTTGTGTCATGATCCTACTAAATTCTTCACAAGTAGATTCGTTAGTAGACCCAAATATGATATCATCAACATAAATTTGGCATACAAACAAATCAGTGTCAAGAGTTTTAGTGAATAGAGTAGGATCGGCTTTTCCGACTTTGAAGCCATTAGCAATAAGGAAATCCCTAAGGCATTCATACCATGCTCTTGGGCCTTGCTTGAGCCCGTAAAGCGCCTTAGAGAGCTTATAGACATGGTTAGGATACTCACTGTCTTCAAAGCCGGGAGGTTGCTCTACATAGACCTCTTCCTTGATTGGTCCATTGAGGAAGGCACTTTTCACGTCCATTTGATAAAGCTTAAAGCCATGGTAAGTAGCATAGGCTAATAATATACGAATTGACTCAAGCCTAGCTACGGGTGCATAGGTTTCACCGAAATCCAAACCTTCGACTTGGGAGTATCCCTTGGCCACAAGTCGAGCTTTGTTCCTTACCACCACACCATGCTCGTCTTGCTTGTTGCGGAAGACCCATTTGGTTCCTACAACATTTTGGTTAGGACGTGGAACTAAATGCCATACCTCATTCCTAGTGAAGTTGTTGAGCTCTTCTTGCATCGCCACCACCCAATCCGAATCTTGTAGTGCTTCCTCTACCCTGTGTGGCTCAATAGAGGAAACAAACGAGTAATGTTCACAAAAATGTGCAACACGAGATCTAGTAGTTACCCCCTTATGAATGTCGCCGAGGATGGTGTCGACGGGGTGATCTCGTTGGATTGCTTGGTGGACTCTTGGGTGTGGCGGCCTTTGTTCCTCTTCCTCCTTGTCTTCCTCATTTGCATCTCCCCCTTGATCATTGCCATCATCTTGAGGTGGCTCAATTGCTTGATCTTCTACTTCATCAACTTGAGCCTCATCCTCATTTTGAGTTGGTGGAGATGCTCGCGTGGAGGAGGATGGTTGATCTTGTGCTTTTGGAAGCTCTTCGGATTCCTTAGGACACACATCCCCAATGGACATGTTCCTTAGCGCGATGCACGGAGCCTCTTCATCACCTATCTCATCAAGATCAACTTGCTCTACTTGAGAGCCGTTAGTTTCATCAAACACAACGTCACATGAGACTTCAACTAGTCCAGTGGACTTGTTAAAGACCCTATATGCCCTTGTGTTTGAGTCATAACCAAGTAAAAAGCCTTCCACAGTCTTAGGAGCAAATTTAGATTTTCTACCTCTTTTAATAAGAATAAAGCATTTGCTACCAAAGACTCTAAAATATGAAATGTTGGGCTTTTTACCGGTTAGGAGTTCATATGATGTCTTCTTGAGGATTCGGTGTAGATACAACCGGTTGATGGCGTAGCAAGCGGTGTTGACCGCCTCGGCCCAAAACCGATCCGAAGTCTTGTACTCATCAAGCATGGTCCTTGCCATGTCTAATAGAGTTCGATTCTTCCTCTCCACTACACCATTTTGTTGTGGGGTGTAGGGAGAAGAGAACTCATGCTTGATGCCCTCTTCCTCAAGAAAGCCTTCGATTTGAGAGTTCTTGAACTCCGTCCCGTTGTCGCTTCTTATTTTCTTGATCCTTAAGCCAAACTCATTTTGAGCCCGTCTCAAGAATCCCTTTAAGGTCTCTTGGGTTTGAGATTTTTCCTGTAAAAAGAATACCCAAGTGAAGCGAGAATAATCATCCACTATTACAAGACAATACTTACTCCCGCCGATGCTTATGTAAGCAATCGGGCCGAATAGGTCCATGTGTAGGAGCTCCAGTGGTCTTTCGGTCGTCATGATGTTCTTGTGTGGATGATGGGCTCCAACTTGCTTTCCTGCCTGACATGCACTACAAATCCTGTCTTTCTCAAAATGAACATTTGTTAGTCCTAAAATGTGTTCTCCCTTTAGAAGCTTATGAAGATTCTTCATCCCAACATGGGCTAGTCGGCGGTGCCAGAGCCAACCCATGTTAGTCTTAGCAATTAAGCATGTGTCGAGTTCAGCTCTATCAAAATCTACTAAGTATAGCTGACCCTCTAACACACCCTTAAATGCTATTGAATCATCACTTCTTCTAAAGACAGTGACACCTACATCAGTAAATAGACAGTTGTAGCCCATTTGACATAATTGTGAAACGGAAAGCAAATTGTAATCTAAAGAATCTACAAGAAAAACATTGGAAATTGAATGGTCAGGAGATATAGCAATTTTACCAAGACCTTTGACCAAACCTTGATTTCCATCCCCGAATGTGATAGCTCGTTGGGGATCTTGGTTTTTCTCATAGGAGGAGAACATCCTTTTCTCCACTGTCATATGGTTTGTGCACCCGCTGTCGAGTATCCAACTTGAGCCCCCGGATGCATAAACCTACAAAACAATTTTAGTTCTTGACTTTAGGTACCCAAACGGTTTTGGGTCCTTTGGCATTAGAAACAAGAACTTTGGGTATCCAATCACAAGTCTTTGACCCCTTGTGTTTGCCCCCAACAAACTTGGCAACTATCTTGCCGGATTTGTTAGTCAAAACATAAGATGCATCAAAAGTTTTAAAAGAAATATCATGATCATTTGATGCAATAGGAGTTTTATTCTTAGGCAACTTAGCACGGGTTGGTTGCCTAGAGCTAGATGTCTCACCCTTATACATAAAAGCATGATTAGGGCCAGAGTGAGACTTCCTAGAGTGAATTCTCCTAATTTTGTCCTCGGGATAACCGGCAGGGTATAAAATGTAACCCTCGTTATCCTGAGGCATGGGAGCCTTGCCCTTAACAAAGTTGGACAATCTTTTAGGAGGGGCATTAAGTTTGACATTGTCTCCCCTTTGAAAGCCAATGCCATCCTTGATGCCCGGGCGTCTCCCATTATAGAGCATACTTCTAGCAAATTTAAACTTTTCATTTTCTAAGTTATGCTCGACAATTTTAGCATCTAATTTTGCTATATGATCATTTTGTTGTTTAATCAAAATCATGTGATCATGAATAGCATCAACATCAATATCTCTACATCTAGTACAAATAGTGACATGCTCAATGGTAGATGTAGATGGTTTGCAAGAATTAAGTTCAACAATCTTAGCACGTAATATATCATTCTTATCTCTAAGATCGGAAATTGTAACTTTGCAAACATCAAAATCTTTAGCCTTAGCAATCAAGTTTTCATTTTCTAATCTAAGGCTAGCAAGAGATACATTCAATTCTTCAATCTTAGCAAGTAAATCATCATTATTGTTTCTAAGATTGGGAATTGAAATATCACAAACATGAGAATCAACCTTAGCATTTAAACTAGCATTTTCATTTCTAAGGTTGTCAATCATCTCATGGCAAGTGCTTAGCTCACTAGATAGTTTTTGACATTTTTCTACTTCTAGAGCATAAGCATTTTTAACCTTAACATGCTTCTTATTTTCTTTAATAAGGAAGTCCTCTTGAGTGTCCAAGAGATCATCCTTTTCATGAATGGCACTAATCAATTCATTAAGTTTTTCCTTTTGTTGCATGTTGAGGTTGGCAAAAAGAGATCGCAAGTTATCCTCCTCATCACTAGCATTATCATCACTAGAAGACTCATATTTAGTGGAGGAGTTAGATTTAACCTTCTTCCGTTTGCCGTCCTTTGCCATGAGGCACTTGTGGCCGACGTTGGGGAAGAGGAGTCCCTTGGTGACGGCGATGTTAGCGGCGTCCTCGTCGTCGGAGGAGTCGCTTGAGCTCTCGTCGGAGTCCCACTCCCGACAAACATGGGCATCACCGCCCTTCTTCTTGTAGTACCTCTTCTTTTCTCTCCTCTTGCCCTATTTGTCGTTATCCCTGTCACTGTCACTTGATAATGGACATTTTGCAATAAAGTGACCGGGCTTACCACACTTGTAGCAAACTTTCTTGGAGCGGGACTTGTAGTCTTTCCCCCTCCTTTGCTTGAGGATTTGGCGGAAGCTCTTGATGACGAGCGCCATTTCCTCATTGTCGAGCTTGGAGGCGTCGATTGGTTGTCTACTTGGTGTAGACTCCTCCATCTTTTCCTCTGTCGCCTTGAATGCGACGGGTTGAGCTTCGGATGTGGAGGGATCATCAAGCTCGTTGATCTCCCTCGAGCCTTCGATCATGCACTCAAAACTTACAAAATTCCCGATAACTTCCTCTGGGGTCATTTTAGTATATCTAGGATTACCACGAATTAATTGAACTTGAGTGGGGTTAAGGAAAATGAGAGATCTTAGAATAACCTTAACCACTTCGTGGTCGTCCCACTTCTTGCTCCCGAGGTTGCGCACTTGGTTCACCAAGGTCTTGAGCCGGTTGTACATGTGTTGTGGCTCTTCCCCTTTGCGAAGCCGGAACCGACCGAGCTCCCCCTCGATCATTTCCCGCTTGGTGATCTTTGTGAGCTCATCTCCCTCGTGCGCGGTTTTGAGCACGTCCCAAACCTCCTTGGCGCTCTTCAACCCTTGAACTTTGTTATACTCCTCTCTACTTAAAGAGGCGAGGAGTATTGTTGTTTCTTGAGAGTTGAAGTGCTCGATTTGGGCCACCTCATCCTCATCATAGTCTTCATCCCCTACGGACGGTACCTGTGCACCAAACTCAACAACATCCCATATACTTTTGTGGAGCGAGGTTAGATGAAATCGCATTAAATCGCTCCACCTAGCGTAATATTCACCATCAAAAGTTGGTGGTTTGCCTAATGGGACGGAAAGTAAAGGTGTATGTTTAGAAATGCGAGGGTAGCTTAGGGGAATCTTACTATACTTCTTACGCTCTTGGCGTTTAGAAGTGACGGACGCCGCGTCGGAGCCGGAGGTGGATGTTGATGAAGTGTCGGTCTCGTAGTAGACGACTTTCCTCATCCTCTTGTGCTTGTCCCCACTCCGATGCGGCTTGTGAGAGGAAGATTTCTCCTTCTTCTCTTTGTGGTGAGAAGAAGATTTCTTCTCCTTCCCTTTGTTGGAGGAGCTCTTCTTCTTCTCCTTCCTCTTAGTGCGGGACTCTTCCGATGAAGTGCTCCCGTGGCTTGTAGTGGGCTTTTCGCCGATCTCCATCTCCTTCTTGGCGTGATCTCCCGACATTACTTCGAGCGGTTAGGCTCTAATGAAGAACCTGGCTTTGATACCAATTGATAGTCGCCTAGAGGGGGGGTGAATAGGGCGAAACTGAAATTTACAAATATAAACACAACTACAAGCCGGGTTAGCGTTAGAAATATGAAACCGAGTCCGCGAGAGAGGGTGGAAAACAAATCGCAAGCAAATGAAGAGTGTGACACGCGGATTTGTTTTACCGAGGTTCAGTACTCTCAAACCTACTCCCCGTTGAGGAGCCCACAAAGGTCGGGTCTCTTTCAACCCTTCCCTCTCTCAAACGATCCCACGGATCGAGTGAGCTTTCTCTTCTCAATCACTTGGAACACAAAGTTCCCACAAGGACCACCACAAGTTTGGTGTCTCTTGCCTCAATTACAAGTGAGTTTGATCGCAATGAAGGAATCAAGAAAGAAGAAAGCAATCCAAGCGCAAGAGCTCGAAAGAACACAAGCAAATCTCTCTCTCTAGTCACTAGGGCGTTGTGTGGAATTTGGAGAGGATTTGATCTCTTTGGTGTGTCTAGAATTGAATGCTAGAGCTCTTGTAAGTAGTTGGGAAGTGGAAAACTTGGATGCAATGAATGGTTGGGTGGTTGGGGTATTTATAGCCCCAACCACCAAAATAACCGTTGGTGGAGGCTGTCTGTTCGATGGCGCACCGGACATGTTCGGTGCCCCTGCCATGTCACCAGTGCCGTTGGAATCTGACCGTTGGAGTTCTGACTTCTGGGCCCGCCTCGATGTCCGGTGGCGCACCGGACATGCACTGTTCACTGTCCGGTGCGCCGGCATGGGCGACTCTGACTTCTGCGCGCACTGCGCGCGCATTAAATGCATCGCAGGTAGCCGTTGGCGCCGAAGTAGCCTTTGCTCCGTGGATGCACCGGACAGTCCGGTGCACACCGGACATGTCCGGTGAATTATAGCGGAGCAGCCGCTCTGATTTCCCGAGGCTGGCGAGTTCCTGAGCTGCGTCCCGTTGGAGCACCGGACACCGTCCGGTGTACACCGGACAGTTCGGTGAATTATAGCGCGCCGGCTCTGGAGAATTCCCGAAGGCGACGAGTTCGCGTTGAAGTCCTCTGGTGCACCGGACACTGTCTGGTGGTGCACCGGACAGTCCGGTGCGCCAGACCAGAGGAGCCTTCGTTTGCTCCTTTGCTCTTTTGTTGAACCCAACACTTGGTCTTTTTATTGGCTAAGTGTGAACCTTTTGCACCTGTATAACTTATACACTAGAACAAACTAGTTAGTCCAAAGATTTGTGTTGGGCAATTCAACCACCAAAATTATATAGGAACTAGGTGTAAGCCTAATTCCCTTTCAATGGTCTCCACCAGAAATCCAAGAATGTGATCTATGGCAAGGAAACATATGTGGGGTGAGGTGTATGAGCGTCTGGTCGATGATCAATGGCCACACAACCCCCATTTTTGTCGAAAATAGCCATGAATGACCATTTTCAATAATACCGAAGGCTAACACCTACGGATTTTTGAGCAAGAAATGGTCTCCACCAGAAATCCAAGAATGTGATCTATGGCAAGGAAACATATGTGGGGTGAGGTGTATGAGCCTCTGGTCGATGATCAATGGCCACACAACCCCCATTTTGCCGAAAATAGCCATGAATGACCATTTACAATAATACCGAAGGCTAACACGTACGAGTTTTTAACCAAGAAATGGTCTGCACGAGAAATCCAAGATTATGATCTATGGCAAGAAAACATATGTGGGGTGAAGTGTACGAGCCTCTGGTCGATGATCAATGGCAACACAACCCCCAATTTTGTCGAAAATAGCCATGAGCGACCATTTTCAATAATACTAGAGGCTAACACCTACGGATTTTAGACCAAGAAATGGTCTCCACCAGAAATCCAAGAATGTGATCTACGACAAGGAAACATATGTGGGGTGAGGTGTATGAGCCTCTAGTCGATGATCAATGGCCACACAACTCCCATTTTGCCGAAAATAGCCATGAATGACCGTTTTCAATAATATCAAAGGCTAACACCTACGGATTTTTGACCAAGAAATGGTCTCCACCAGAAATCCAAGAATGTGATCTATGGCAAGGAAACATATGTGGGGTGAGGTGTATGAGCCTCTGGTCGATGATAAATGGCCACACAACCCCCATGTTTTATGAAAATAGCCATGAGCGACCTTGAAAATAGCCATGAGCGACCATTTTCAATAATACTAGAGGCTAACACCTACGGATTTTAGACCAAAAAATGGTCTCCACCAGAAATCCAAGAATGTGATCTATGGCAAGGAAACATATGTGTAGTGAGGTGTATGAGCCTCTAGTCGATGATCAATGGCCACACAACCCCCATTTTTGTCGAAAATAGCCATGAATGACCATTTTCAATAATACCGAAGGCTAACAGCGACCATTTTCAATAATACTAGAGGCTAAGACCTACGAATTTTTGACCAAGAAATGGTCTCCACCAGAAATCCAAGAATGTGATCTATGGCAAGGAAACATATGTGGGGTGAGGTTTATGAGCCTCTAGTCGATGATTAATGGCCACACAACCCCCATTTTTTATGAGCCTCTGGTCGATGATCAATGGCCACACAACCCCCATTTTTGTCGAAAATAGCCATGAATGACCATTTACAATAATACCAAAGGCTAACACCTACGGATTTTTGACCAAGAAATGGTCTCCACCAGAAATCCAAGAATGTGATCTATGGCAAGGAAACATATGTGGGGTGAGGTGTATGAGCCTATGGTCGATGATCAATGGCCACACAACCCCCATTTTGCCGAAAATAGCCATGAATGACCATTTTCAATAATACCGAAGGCTAAGACCTACGGATTTTTGACCAAGAAATGGTCTCCACCAGAAATCCAAGAATGTGATCTATGGCAAGGAAACATATGTGGGGTGAGGTGTATGAGCCTCTGGTCGATGATCAATGGCCACACAACCCCCATTTTTGTCGAAAATAGCCATGAACGACCATTTTCAATAATACCGAAGGCTAACACCTACGGATTTTTAACCAAGAAATGGGGGTTGTGTGGCCATTGATCATCGACCAGACGCTCATACACCTCACCCCACATATGTTACCTTGCCATAGATCACATTCTTGGATTTCTGGTGGAGACCATTTCTTGGTCAAAAATCCGTAGGTGTTAGCCTTCGGTATTATTGTAAATGGTCATTCATGGCTATTTTCGACAAAAATGGGGGTTGTGTGGCCATTGATCATCGACCAGAGGCTCATACACCTCACCCCACATATGTTTCCTTGCCATAGATCACATTCTTGGATTTCTGGTGGAGACCATTTCTTGGTCAAAAATCCGTAGGTCTTAGCCTCTAGTATTATTGAAAATGGTCGCTCATGGCTATTTTCGGCAAAAATGGGGGTTGTGTGGCCATTGATCATCGACCAAACGCTCATACACCTCACCCCACATATGTTTCCTTGCCATAGAATGACCATTTACAATAATACCGAAGGCTAACACCTACGGATTTTTGACCAAGAAATGGTCTCCACCAGAAATCCAAGAATGTGATCTATGGCAAGGAAAGATATGTGGGGTGAGGTGTATGAGCCTCTAGTCGATGATCAATGGCCACACAACCCCCATTTTTGTCGAAAATAGCCATGAATAACCATTTTCAATAATACCGAAGGCTAACATGTACGAGTTTTTAACCAAGAAATGGTTTCCACCAGAAATCCAAGAATGTAATCTATGGTGTGATCTATGGCAAGGAAACATATGTGGGGTGAGGTGTATGAGCCTCTGGTCGATGATGAATGGCCACACAACCCCCATTTTTGTCGAAAATAGCCATGAACGACCATTTTCAATGACACTGAAGGCTAACACCTACGGATTTTTGACCAAGAAATGGTCTCCACCAGAAATCCAAGAATGTGATCTATGGCAAGGAAACATATGTGGGGTGAGGTGTATGAGCCTCTGGTCGATGATCAATGGCCACACAACCCCCATTTTTGTCGAAAATAGCCATGAACGACCATTTTCAATAATATCGAAGGCTAACACCTACGAATTTTTGACCAAGAAATGGTCTCCACCAGAAATCCAAGAATGTGATCTATGGCAAGGAAACATATGTGGGGTGAGGTGTATGAGCCTCTGGTCGACGATCAATGGCCACACAACCCCCATTTTTTATGAAAATAGCCATGAGCGACCTTGAAAATAGCCATGAGCGACCTTGAAAATAGCCATGAACGACCATTTTCAATAATACCGAAGGCTAACACGTACGAGTTTTTAACCAAGAAATGGTTTCCACCAGAAATCCAAGAATGTAATCTATGGCAAGGAAACATATGTGGGGTGAGGTTTATGAGCCTCTAGTCGATGATAAATGGCCACACAACCCCCATTTTTTATGAAAATAGCCATGAGCGACCTTCAAAATAGCCATGAGCGACCATTTTCAATAATACTAGAGGCTAACACCTACGGATTTTAGACCAAGAAATGGTCTCCACCAGAAATCCAAGAATGTGATCTATGGCAAGGAAACATATGTGTAGTGAGGTGTATGAGCCTCTAGTCGATGATCAATGGCCACACAACCCCCATTTTTGTCGAAAATAGCCATGAATGACCATTTTCAATAATACCGAAGGCTAACAGCGACCATTTTCAATAATACTAGAGGCTAAGACCTACGGATTTTTGTCCAAGAAATGGTCTCCACCAGAAATCCAAGAATGTGATCTATGGCAAGGAAACATATGTGGGGTGAGGTTTATGAGCCTCTAGTCGATGATAAATGGCCACACAACCCCCATTTTTTATGAGCCTCTGGTCGAAAATAGCCATGAATGACCATTTACAATAATACCGAAGGCTAACACCTACGGATTTTTGACCAAGAAATGGTCTCCACCAGAAATCCAAGAATGTGATCTATGGCAAGGAAACATATGTGGGGTGAGGTGTATGAGCCTATGGTCGATGATCAATGGCCACACAACCCCCATTTTGCCGAAAATAGCCATGAATGACCATTTTCAATAATACCGAAGGCTAAGACCTACGAATTTTTGACCAAGAAATGGTCTCCACCAGAAATCCAAGAATGTGATCTATGGCAAGGAAACATATGTGGGGTGAGGTGTATGAGCCTCTGGTCGATGATCAATGGCCACACAACCCCCATTTTTGTCGAAAATAGCCATGAACGACCATTTTCAATAATACCGAAGGCTAACACCTACGGATTTTTGACCAAGAAATGGTCTCCACCAGAAATCCAAGAATGTGATCTATGGCAAGGAAACATATGTGGGGTGAGGTGTATGAGCCTCTGGTCGACGATCAATGGCCACACAACCCTAATTTTTGTCGAAAATAGCCATGAACGACCATTTTCAATGACACTGAAGGCTAACACCTACAAATTTTTGACCAAGAAATGGTCTCCACCAGAAATCCAAGAATGTGATCTATGGCAAGGAAACATATGTGGGGTGAGGTGTATGAGCCTCTAGTCGACGATCAATGGCCGCACAACCCCCATTTTGCCGAAAATAGCCATGAACGACCATTTTCAAAAATACCAAAGGCTAACACCTACGAATTTTTGACCAAGAAATGGTCTCCACCAGAAATCCAAGAATGTGATCTATGGCAAGGAAACATATGTGGGGTGAGGTGTATGAGCCTCTGGTCGATGATCAATGGCCACACAACCCCCATTTTTGTCGAAAATAGCCATGAACGACCATTTTCAATAATACCGAAGGCTAACACCTACGGATTTTTGACCAAGAAATGGTCTCCACCAGAAATCCAAGAATGTGATCTATGGCAAGGAAATATATGTGGGGTGAGGTGTATGAGCCTCTGGTCGACGATCAATGGCCACACAACCCTAATTTTTGTCGAAAATAGCCATGAACGACCATTTTCAATGACACTGAAGGCTAACACCTACAAATTTTTGACCAAGAAATGGTCTCCACCATAAATCCAAGAATGTGATCTATGGCAAGGAAACATATGTGGGGTGAGGTGTATGAGCCTCTAGTCGACGATCAATGGCCGCACAACCCCCATTTTGCCGAAAATAGCCATGAACGACCATTTTCAAAAATACCAAAGGCTAACACCTACGGATTTTTGACCAAGAAATGGTCTCCACCAGAAATCCAAGAATGTGATCTATGGCAAGGAAACATATGTGGGGTGAGGTGTACGAGCCTCTGGTCGATGATCAATGGCCACAGAACCCCCATTTTGCCGAAAATAGCCATGAATGACCATTTACAATAATACCGAAGGCTAACACCTACGGATTTTTGACCAAGAAATGGTCTCCACCAGAAATCCAAGAATGTGATCTATGGCAAGGAAACATATGTGGGGTGAGGTGTATGAGCCTCTAGTCGATGATCAATGGCCACACAACCCCCATTTTTGTCAAAAATAGCCATGAACGACCATTTTCAATAATACCGAAGGCTAACACCTACGGATTTTTGACCAAGAAATGGTCCATTTTGCCAAAAATAGCCATGAATGACCATTTACAATAATACCGAAGGCTAACACCTACGGATTTTTGACCAAGAAATGGTCTCCACCAGAAATCCAAGAATGTGATCTATGGCAAGGAAACATATGTGGGGTGAGATTTATGAGCCTCTAGTCGATGATAAATGGCCACACAACCCCCATTTTTTTATGAAAATAGCCATGAGCGACCATTTTCAATAATATTAGAGGCTAAGACCTACGGATTTTTGACCAAGAAATGGTCTCCACCAGAAATCCAAGAATGTGATCTACGACAAGGAAACATATGTGGGGTGAGGTGTATGAGCGTCTGGTCGATGATCAATGGCCACACAACCCCCATTTTTGTCGAAAATAGCCATGAACGACCATTTTCAATAATACAGAAGGCTAACACCTACGGATTTTTGACCAAGAAATCATCTCCACCAGAAATCCAAGAATGTGATCTATGGCAAGGAAACATATGTGTAGTGAGGTGTACGAGCCTCTGGTCGATGATCAATGGCCACACAACCCCCATTTTTGTCGAAAATAGCCATGAACGACCATTTTCAATAATATCGAAGGCTAACACCTACGGATTTTTGACCAAGAAATGGTCTCCACCAGAAATCCAAGAATATTAGAGGCTAAGACCATTTCTTGGTCAAAAATCCGTACGTGTTAGCCTCTAGTATTATTGAAAATGGTCGCTCATGGCTATTTTCAAGGTCGCTCATGGCTATTTTCATAAAAAATGGGGGTTGTGTGGCCATTAATCATCGACCAGAGGCTCATACACCTCACCCCACATATGTTTCCTTGCCATAGATCACATTCTTGGATTTCTGGTGGAGACCATTTCTTGGTCAAAAATCCGTAGGTCTTAGCCTCTAGTATTATTGAAAATGGTCACTGTTAGCCTTCGATATTATTGAAAATGGTCATTCATGGCTATTTTCGACAAAAATGGGGGTTGTGTGGCCATTGATCATCGACCAGAGGCTCATACACCTCACCCCACATATGTTTCCTTGCCATAGATCACATTCTTGGATTTCTGGTGGAGACCATTTCTTGGTCAAAAATCCGTAGGTCTTAGCCTCTAGTATTATTGAAAATGGTCGCTCATGGCTATTTTCGGCAAAAATGGGGGTTGTGTGGCCATTGATCATCGACCAGACGCTCATACACCTCACCCCACATATGTTTCCTTGCCATAGAATGACCATTTACAATAATACTGAAGGCTAACACCTACGGATTTTTGACCAAGAAATGGTCTCCACCAGAAATCCAAGAATGTGATCTATGGCAAGGAAACATATGTGGGGTGTGGTGTATGAGCCTCTGGTCGATGATCAATGGCCACACAACCGCCATTTTTGTCGAAAATAGCCATGAATGACCATTTTCAATAATACCGAAGGCTAACACGTACGAGTTTTTAACCAAGAAATGGTTTCCACCAGAAATCCAAGAATGTGATCTATGGCAAGGAAACATATGTGGGGTGAGGTGTATGAGCGTCTGGTCGATGATCAATGGCCACACAACCCCCATTTTTGTCGAAAATAGCCATGAACGACCTTGAAAATAGCCATGAGCGACCATTTTCAATAATACTAGAGGCTAACACCTACGAATTTTAGACCAAGAAATGGTCTCCACCAGAAATCCAAGAATGTGATCTATGACAAGGAAACATATGTGGGGTGAGGTGTATGAGCGTCTGGTCGATGATCAATGGCCACACAACCCCCATTTTTGTCGAAAATAGCCATGAACGACCATTTTCAATAATACCGAAGGCTAACACCTACGGATTTTTGACCAAGAAATGGTCTCCACCAGAAATCCAAGAATGTGATCTATGGCAAGGAAACATATGTGGGGTGAGGTGTATGAGCCTCTAGTCGATGATCAATGGCCAGACAACCCCCATTTTTGTCGAAAATAGCCATGAATGACCATTTTCAAAAATACCAAAGGCTAACACGTACGGATTTTTGACCAAGAAATGGTCTCCACTAGAAATCCAAGAATGTGATCTATGGCAAGGAAACATATGTGGGGTGAGGTGTACGAGCCTCTGGTCGATGATCAATGGCCACACAACCCCCATTTTGCCGAAAATAGCCATCAATGACCATTTTCAATAATACCGAAGGCTAACACGTACGAGTTTTTAACCAAGAAATGGTTTCCACCAGAAATCCAAGAATGTAATCTATGGCAAGGAAACATATGTGGGGTGAGGTTTATGAGCCTCTAGTCGATGATAAATGGCCACACAACCCCCATTTTTTATGAAAATAGCCATGAGCGACCTTGAAAATAGCCATGAGCGACCATTTTCAATAATACTAGAGGCTAACACCTACGGATTTTAGACCAAGGAATGGTCTCCACCAGAAATCCAAGAATGTGATCTATGGTAAGGAAACATATGTGGGGTGAGGTGTATGAGCCTCTGGTCGATGATCAATGGCCACACAACCCCCCTATTTTTGTAGAAAATAGCATGAACGACCATTTTCAATAATACCGAAGGCTAACACCTACGGATTTTTGACCAAGAAATGGTCCATTTTGCCAAAAATAGCCATGAATGACCATTTACAATAATACCGAAGGCTAACACCTACGGATTTTTGACCAAGAAATGGTCTCCACCAGAAATCCAAGAATGTGATCTATGGCAAGGAAACATATGTGGGGTGAGATTTATGAGCCTCTAGTCGATGATAAATGGCCACACAACCCCCATTTTTTTATGAAAATAGCCATGAGCGACCATTTTCAATAATATTAGAGGCTAAGACCTACGGATTTTTGACCAAGAAATGGTCTCCACCAGAAATCCAAGAATGTGATCTACGACAAGGAAACATATGTGGGGTGAGGTGTATGAGCGTCTGGTCGATGATCAATGGCCACACAACCCCCATTTTTGTCGAAAATAGCCATGAACGACCATTTTCAATAATACAGAAGGCTAACACCTACGGATTTTTGACCAAGAAATCATCTCCACCAGAAATCCAAGAATGTGATCTATGGCAAGGAAACATATGTGTAGTGAGGTGTACGAGCCTCTGGTCGATGATCAATGGCCACACAACCCCCATTTTTGTCGAAAATAGCCATGAACGACCATTTTCAATAATATCGAAGGCTAACACCTACAGATTTTTGACCAAGAAATGGTCTCCACCAGAAATCCAAGAATATTAGAGGCTAAGACCATTTCTTGGTCAAAAATCCGTACGTGTTAGCCTCTAGTATTATTGAAAATGGTCGCTCATGGCTATTTTCAAGGTCGCTCATGGCTATTTTCATAAAAAATGGGGGTTGTGTGGCCATTAATCATCGACCAGAGGCTCATACACCTCACCCCACATATGTTTCCTTGCCATAGATCACATTCTTGGATTTCTGGTGGAGACCATTTCTTGGTCAAAAATCCGTAGGTCTTAGCCTCTAGTATTATTGAAAATGGTCACTGTTAGCCTTCGATATTATTGAAAATGGTCATTCATGGCTATTTTCGACAAAAATGGGGGTTGTGTGGCCATTGATCATCGACCAGAGGCTCATACACCTCACCCCACATATGTTTCCTTGCCATAGATCACATTCTTGGATTTCTGGTGGAGACCATTTCTTGGTCAAAAATCCGTAGGTCTTAGCCTCTAGTATTATTGAAAATGGTCGCTCATGGCTATTTTCGGCAAAAATGGGGGTTGTGTGGCCATTGATCATCGACCAGACGCTCATACACCTCACCCCACATATGTTTCCTTGCCATAGAATGACCATTTACAATAATACTGAAGGCTAACACCTACGGATTTTTGACCAAGAAATGGTCTCCACCAGAAATCCAAGAATGTGATCTATGGCAAGGAAACATATGTGGGGTGTGGTGTATGAGCCTCTGGTCGATGATCAATGGCCACACAACCGCCATTTTTGTCGAAAATAGCCATGAATGACCATTTTCAATAATACCGAAGGCTAACACGTACGAGTTTTTAACCAAGAAATGGTTTCCACCAGAAATCCAAGAATGTGATCTATGGCAAGGAAACATATGTGGGGTGAGGTGTATGAGCGTCTGGTCGATGATCAATGGCCACACAACCCCCATTTTTGTCGAAAATAGCCATGAACGACCTTGAAAATAGCCATGAGCGACCATTTTCAATAATACTAGAGGCTAACACCTACGAATTTTAGACCAAGAAATGGTCTCCACCAGAAATCCAAGAATGTGATCTATGACAAGGAAACATATGTGGGGTGAGGTGTATGAGCGTCTGGTCGATGATCAATGGCCACACAACCCCCATTTTTGTCGAAAATAGCCATGAACGACCATTTTCAATAATACCGAAGGCTAACACCTACGGATTTTTGACCAAGAAATGGTCTCCACCAGAAATCCAAGAATGTGATCTATGGCAAGGAAACATATGTGGGGTGAGGTGTATGAGCCTCTAGTCGATGATCAATGGCCAGACAACCCCCATTTTTGTCGAAAATAGCCATGAATGACCATTTTCAAAAATACCAAAGGCTAACACGTACGGATTTTTGACCAAGAAATGGTCTCCACTAGAAATCCAAGAATGTGATCTATGGCAAGGAAACATATGTGGGGTGAGGTGTACGAGCCTCTGGTCGATGATCAATGGCCACACAACCCCCATTTTGCCGAAAATAGCCATCAATGACCATTTTCAATAATACCGAAGGCTAACACGTACGAGTTTTTAACCAAGAAATGGTTTCCACCAGAAATCCAAGAATGTAATCTATGGCAAGGAAACATATGTGGGGTGAGGTTTATGAGCCTCTAGTCGATGATAAATGGCCACACAACCCCCATTTTTTATGAAAATAGCCATGAGCGACCTTGAAAATAGCCATGAGCGACCATTTTCAATAATACTAGAGGCTAACACCTACGGATTTTAGACCAAGGAATGGTCTCCACCAGAAATCCAAGAATGTGATCTATGGTAAGGAAACATATGTGGGGTGAGGTGTATGAGCCTCTGGTCGATGATCAATGGCCACACAACCCCCCTATTTTTGTAGAAAATAGCATGAACGACCATTTTCAATAATACCGAAGGCTAACACCTACGGATTTTTGACCAAGAAATGGTCTCCACCAGAAATCCAAGAATGTGATCTATGGCAAGGAAACATATGTGGGGTGAGGTGTATGAGCCTCTGGTCGATGATCAATGGCCACACAACCCCCATTTTTGTCGAAAATAGCCATGAACGACCATTTTCAATAATATTAGATGCTAAGACCTACGGATTTTTGACCAAGAAATGGTCTCCACCAGAAATCCAAGAATGTGATCTATGGCAAGGAAACATATGTGGGGTGAGGTGTATGAGCCTCTGGTCGATGATCAATGGCCACACAACCCCCATTTTTGTCGAAAATAGCCATGAACGACCATTTTCAATAATATCGAAGGCTAACACCTACGGATTTTTGACCAAGAAATGGTCTCCACCAGAAATCCAAGAATGTGATCTACGACAAGGAAACATATGTGGGGTGAGGTGTATGAGCCTCTGGTCGACGATCAATGGCCACACAACCCCCATTTTGCCGAAAATAGCCATGAATGACCATTTTCAATAATACCGAAGGCTAACACGTACGAGTTTTTAACCAAGAAATGGTTTCCACCAGAAATCCAAGAATGTAATCTATGGCAAGGAAACATATGTGGGGTGAGGTTTATGAGCCTCTAGTCGATGATAAATGGCCACACAACCCCCATTTTTTATGAAAATAGCCATGAGCGACCTTGAAAATAGCCATGAGCGACCATTTTCAATAATACTAGAGGCTAACACCTACGGATTTTAGACCAAGAAATGGTCTCCACCAGAAATCCAAGAATGTGATCTATGGCAAGGAAACATATGTGGGGTGAGGTGTATGAGCGTCTGGTCGATGATCAATGGCCACACAACCCCCATTTTTGTCAAAAATAGCCATGAACGACCATTTTCAATAATATCGAAGGCTAACACCTATGGATTTTTTACCAAGAAATGGTCTCCACCAGAAATCCAAGAATGTGATCTACGACAAGGAAACATATGTGGGGTGAGGTGTATGAGCGTCTGGTCGATGATCAATGGCCACACAACCCCCATTTTTGTCGAAAATAGCCATGAACGACCATTTTCCATAATACCGAAGGCTAACACCTACGGATTTTTGACCAAGAAATGGTCTCCACCAGAAATCCAAGAATGTGACCTATGGCAAGGAAAGGTTGTGTGGCCATTGATCTTCGACCAGAGGCTCATACACCTCACTACACATATGTTTCCTTGCCATAGATCACATTCTTGGATTTATGGTGGAGAGTATGAGCGTCTGGTCGATGATCAATGGCCACACAACCCCCATTTTTTCGAAAATAGCCATGAACGACCTTGAAAATAGCCATGAGCGACCATTTTCAATAATACTAGAGGCTAACACCTACGGATTTTAGACCAAGAAATGGTCTCCACCAGAAATCCAAGAATGTGATCTATGGCAAGGAAACATATGTGGGGTGAGGTGTATGAGCGTCTGGTCGATGATCAATGGCCACACAACCCCCATTTTTGTCGAAAATAGCCATGAACGACCATTTTCAATAATATCGAAGGCTAACACCTATGGATTTTTTACCAAGAAATGGTCTCCACCAGAAATCCAAGAATGTGATCTACGACAAGGAAACATATGTGGGGTGAGGTGTATGAGCGTCTGGTCGATGATCAATGGCCACACAACCCCCATTTTTGTCGAAAATAGCCATGAACGACCATTTTCCATAATACCGAAGGCTAACACCTACGGATTTTTGACCAAGAAATGGTCTCCACCAGAAATCCAAGAATGTGATCTATGGCAAGGAAAGGTTGTGTGGCCATTGATCTTCGACCAGAGGCTCATACACCTCACTACACATATGTTTCCTTGTCATAGATCACATTCTTGGATTTATGGTGGAGAGTATGAGCGTCTGGTCGATGATCAATGGCCACACAACCCCCATTTTTGTCGAAAATAGCCATGAACGACCATTTTCAATAATATCGAAGGCTAACACCTACAGATTTTTTGTCGAAAATAGCCATGAACGACCATTTTCAATAATATCGAAGGCTAACACGTACGAGTTTTTGACCAAGAAATGGTCTCCACCAGAAATCCAAGAATGTGATCTACGACAAGGAAACATATGTGGGGTGAGGTGTATGAGCCTCTGGTCGACGATCAATGGCCACACAACCCCCATTTTGCCGAAAATAGCCATGAATGACCATTTTCAATAATACCGAAGGCTAACACGTACGAGTTTTTAACCAAGAAATGGTTTCCACCAGAAATCCAAGAATGTAATCTATGGCAAGGAAACATATGTGGGGTGAGGTTTATGAGCCTCTAGTCGATGATAAATGGCCACACAACCCCCATTTTTTATGAAAATAGCCATGAGCGACCTTGAAAATAGCCATGAGCGACCATTTTCAATAATACTAGAGGCTAACACCTACGGATTTTAGACCAAGAAATGGTCTCCACCAGAAATCCAAGAATGTGATCTATGGCAAGGAAACATATGTGGGGTGAGGTGTATGAGCGTCTGGTCGATGATCAATGGCCACACAACCCCCATTTTTGTCAAAAATAGCCATGAACGACCATTTTCAATAATATCGAAGGCTAACACCTATGGATTTTTTACCAAGAAATGGTCTCCACCAGAAATCCAAGAATGTGATCTACGACAAGGAAACATATGTGGGGTGAGGTGTATGAGCGTCTGGTCGATGATTAATGGCCACACAACCCCCATTTTTGTCGAAAATAGCCATGAACGACCATTTTCCATAATACCGAAGGCTAACACCTACGGATTTTTGACCAAGAAATGGTCTCCACCAGAAATCCAAGAATGTGATCTATGGCAAGGAAAGGTTGTGTGGCCATTGATCTTCGACCAGAGGCTCATACACCTCACTACACATATGTTTCCTTGCCATAGATCACATTCTTGGATTTATGGTGGAGAGTATGAGCGTCTGGTCGATGATCAATGGCCACACAACCCCCATTTTTGTCGAAAATAGCCATGAACGACCTTGAAAATAGCCATGAGCGACCATTTTCAATAATACTAGAGGCTAACACCTACGGATTTTAGACCAAGAAATGGTCTCCACCAGAAATCCAAGAATGTGATCTATGGCAAGGAAACATATGTGGGTGAGGTGTATGAGCGTCTGGTCGATGATCAATGGCCACACAACCCCCATTTTTGTCGAAAATAGCCATGAACGACCATTTTCAATAATATCGAAGGCTAACACCTATGGATTTTTTACCAAGAAATGGTCTCCACCAGAAATCCAAGAATGTGATCTACGACAAGGAAACATATGTGGGGTGAGGTGTATGAGCGTCTGGTCGATGGTCAATGGCCACACAACCCCCATTTTTGTCGAAAATAGCCATGAACGACCATTTTCCATAATACCGAAGGCTAACACCTACGGATTTTTGACCAAGAAATGGTCTCCACCAGAAATCCAAGAATGTGATCTATGGCAAGGAAAGGTTGTGTGGCCATTGATCTTCGACCAGAGGCTCATACACCTCACTACACATATGTTTCCTTGTCATAGATCACATTCTTGGATTTATGGTGGAGAGTATGAGCGTCTGGTCGATGATCAATGGCCACACAACCCCCATTTTTGTCGAAAATAGCCATGAACGACCATTTTCAATAATATCGAAGGCTAACACCTACAGATTTTTTGTCGAAAATAGCCATGAACGACCATTTTCAATAATATCGAAGGCTAACACGTACGAGTTTTTGACCAAGAAATGGTATCCACCAGAAATCCAAGAATGTGATCTACGACAAGGAAACATATGTGGGGTGAGGTGTATGAGCCTCTGGTCGACGATCAATGGCCACACAACCCCCATTTTGCCGAAAATAGCCATGAATGACCATTTTCAATAATACCGAAGGCTAACACGTACGAGTTTTTAACCAAGAAATGGTTTCCACCAGAAATCCAAGAATGTAATCTATGGCAAGGAAACATATGTGGGGTGAGGTTTATGAGCCTCTAGTCGATGATAAATGGCCACACAACCCCCATTTTTTATGAAAATAGCCATGAGCGACCTTGAAAATAGCCATGAGCGACCATTTTCAATAATACTAGAGGCTAACACCTACGGATTTTAGACCAAGAAATGGTCTCCACCAGAAATCCAAGAATGTGATCTATGGCAAGGAAACATATGTGTAGTGAGGTGTATGAGCCTCTAGTCGATGATCAATGGCCACACAACCCCCATTTTGCCGAAAATAGCCATGAGCGACCATTTTCAATAATATTAGAGGCTAAGACCTACGGATTTTTGACCAAGAAATGGTCTCCACCAGAAATCCAAGAATGTGATCTACGACAAGGAAACATATGTGGGGTGAGGTGTATGAGCCTCTGGTCGAAGATCAATGGCCACACAACCCCCATTTTTGTCGAAAATAGCCATGAATGACCATTTTCAAAAATACCAAAGGCTAACACATTCGGATTTTTGCCCAAGAAATGGTCTCCACCAGAAATCCAAGAATGTGATCTATGGCAAGGAAACATATGTGGGGTGAGGTGTACGAGCCTCTGGTCGATGATCAATGGCCACACAACCCCCATTTTGCCGAAAATAGCCATGAATGACCATTTTCAATAATACCGAAGGCTAACACGTACGAGTTTTTAACCAAGAAATAGTTTCCACCAGAAATCCAAGAATGTAATCTATGGCAAGGAAACATATGTGGGGTGAGGTTCATGAGCCTCTAGTCGATGATAAATGGCCACACAACCCCCATTTTTTATGAAAATAGCCATGAGCGACCTTGAAAATAGCCATGAGCGACCATTTTCAATAATACTAGAGGCTAACACCTACGGATTTTAGACCAAGAAATGGACTCCACCAGAAATCCAAGAATGTGATCTATGGCAAGGAAACATATGTGGGGTGAGGTGTATGAGCGTCTGGTCGATGATCAATGGCAACACAACCCCCATTTTTGTCGAAAATAGCCATGAACGACCATTTTCAATAATATCGAAGGCTAACACCTACGGATTTTTTACCAAGAAATGGTCTCCACCAGAAATCCAAGAATGTGATCTACGACAAGGAAACATATGTGGGGTGAGGTGTATGAGCGTCTGGTCGATGATCAATGGCCACACAACCCCCATTTTTGTCGAAAATAGCCATGAACGACCATTTTCAATAATACCGAAGGCTAACACCTACGGATTTTTGACCAAGAAATGGTCTCCACCAGAAATCCAAGAATGTGATCTATGGCAAGGAAACATATGTGGGGTGAGGTGTACGAGCCTCTGGTCGATGATCAATGGCCACACAACCCCCATTTTGCCGAAAATAGCCATGAGCGACCATTTTCAATAATATTAGAGGCTAAGACCTACGGATTTTTGACCAAGAAATGGTCTCCACCAGAAATCCAAGAATGTGATCTATGACAAGGAAACATATGTGGGGTGAGGTGTATGAGCCTCTGGTCGACGATCAATGGCCACACAACCCCCATTTTGCCGAAAATAGCCATGAATGACCATTTTCAATAATACCAAAGGCTAACACGTACGAGTTTTTAACCAAGAAATGGTTTCCACCAGAAATCCAAGAATGTAATCTATGGCAAGGAAACATATGTGGGGTGAGGTTTATGAGCCTCTAGTCGATGATAAATGGCCACACAACCCCCATTTTTTATGAAAATAGCCATGAGCGACCTTGAAAATAGCCATGAGCGACCATTTTCAATAATACTAGAGGCTAAGACCTACGGATTTTTGACCAAGAAATGGTCTCCACCAGAAATCCAAGAATGTGATCTATGGCAAGGAAACATATGTGGGGTGAGGTGTATGAGCCTCTGGTCGATGATCAATGGCCACACAACCCCCATTTTTGTCGAAAATAGCCATGAACGACCATTTTCAATAATATCGAAGGCTAACACCTACGGATTTTTGACCAAGAAATGGTCTCCACCAGAAATCCAAGAGTGTGATCTACGACAAGGAAACATATGTGGGGTGAGGTGTTTGAGCCTCTGGTCGATGATCAATGGCCACACAACCCCCATTTTTGCCGAAAATAGCCATGAATGTCCATTTTCAATAATACCGAAGGCTAACACGTACGGATTTTTGACCAAGAAATGGTCTCCACCAGAAATCCAAGAATGTGATCTATGGCAAGGAAACATATGTGGGGTGAGGTGTATGAGCCTCTGGTCGATGATCAATGGCCACACAACCCCCATTTTTGTCGAAAATAGCCATGAACGACCATTTTCAATAATATCGAAGGCTAACACCTACGGATTTTTGACCAAGAAATGGTCTCCACCAGAAATCCAAGAATGTGATCTATGGCAAGGAAACATATGTGGGGTGAGGTTTATGAGCCTCTAGTCGATGATAAATGGCCACACAACCCCCATTTTTTATGAAAATAGCCATGAGCGACCATTTTCAATAATACTAGAGGCTAACACCTACGGATTTTAGACCAAGAAATGGTCTCCACCAGAAATCCAAGAATGTGATCTATGGCAAGGAAACATATGTGGGGTGAGGTGTACGAGCCTCTGGTCGATGATCAATGGCCACACAACCCCCATTTTTGTCGAAAATAGCCATGAACGACCATTTTCAATAATATCGAAGGCTAACACCTACGGATTTTTGACCAAGAAATGGTCTCCACCATAAATCCAAGAATGTGATCTATGGCAAGGAAACATATGTGGGGTGAGGTGTATGAGCCTCTGGTCGATGATCAATGGCCACACAACCCCCATTTTTGTCGAAAATAGCCATGAACGACCATTTTCAATAATATCGAAGGCTAACACGTACGAGTTTTTAACCAAGAAATGGTTTCCACCAGAAATCCAAGAATGTAATCTATGGCAAGGAAACATATGTGGGGTGAGGTGTATGAGCCTCTGGTCGATGATAAATGGCCACACAACCCCCATTTTTTTATGAAAATAGCCATGAACGACCATTTTCAATAATACCGAAGGCTAACACCTACAGATTTTTGACCAAGAAATGGTCTCCACCAGAAATCCAAGAATGTGATCTATGGCAAGGAAACATATGTGGGGTGAGGTGTATGAGCCTCTGGTCGATGATCAATGGTCACACAACCCCATTTTTGTCGAAAATAGCCAGGAGCAGCAATTTTCAATGACACTGATGGCTAACACCTATGGATTTTTGACCAGAAATGGTCTCCACCAGAAATCCAAGAATGTGGTCTATGGCAAGGAAACGTATGTGGGGTGAGGTGTATGAGCCTTTGGTCGATGATCAATGGCCACACAACCCCCATTTTTGTCGAAAATAGCTATGAACGACCATTTTCAATAATACCGAAGGCTAACACCTACGGATTTTTGACCAAGAAATGGTCTCCACCAGAAATCCAAGAATGTGATCTATAGCAAGAAAACGTATGTGGGGTGAAGTGTACGAGCCTCTAGTCAATGATATATGGCCACACAACCACCATTTTTGTCGAAAATAGTGATCAACGACCATTTTCAATAATACTGAAGGCTAACACGTATGGATTTTTGACCAAGAAATGGTCTCCACCAGAAATCCAAGAATGTGATCTATGGCAAGAAAACATACGTGGGGTGAGGTGTATGAGCCTCTGGTCGAAGATCAATGGCCACACAACCCCATTTGTGTCGAAAATAGCCATGAACGACCATTTACAATAATACCGAAGGCTAACAACTACGGATTTTTGACCAAGAGAAGATCTCCACCAGAAATCCAAGAATGTGATCTATGGCAAGGAAACATATGTGGGGTGAGGTGTACGAGCCTCAGATCGATGATCAATGGCCACACAACCCCCATTTTTGTCGAAAATAGCCATGAACGACCATTTTCAATACTTCCGAAGGCTAACACCTACGGATTTTTGACCAAGAAATCGTCTCCACCAGAAATCCAAGAATATGATCTATGGCAAGGAAACATATTGGGGTGAGCTGTACGAGCCTCTGGTCGATGATCAGTGGCCACACAACCCCCATTTTTTGTCGAAAATAGTGATCAACGACCATTTTCAATAATACTGAAGGCTAACACGTATGGATTTTGCCCAAGAAATGGTCACCACCAGAAATCCAAGAGTGTGCTCTATGGCAAGGAAACGTATGTGGGGTGAGGTGTATGAGCCTCTGGTCGATGATCAATGGCCACACAACCCCCATTTTTGTCGAAAACAGCCATGAACGACCATTTTCAATAATACCGAAGGCTAACACGTACGGATTTTTGACCAAGAAATGGTCTCCACGAGAAATCCAAGATTGTGATCTATGGCAATTAAACATATGTGGGGTGAGGTGTACGAGCCTCTGGTCGATGTTAAATGGCCACACAACCCCCTTTTTTGTCGAAAATAGCCATGAACGACTATTTTCAATAATACCGAAGGCTAACACCTACGGATTTTTGACCAAGAAATGGTCACCACCAGAAATCCAAGAATGTGGTCTATGGCAAGGAAACACATGTGGGTGAGGTGTATGAGCCTTTGGTCGATGATCAATTGCCACACAACCCTCATTTTTGTCGAAAGTAGCCATGAACGACCATTTTCAATAATACCGAAGGCTAACACCTACGGATTTTTTACCAAGAAATGGTCTCCACCAGAAATCCAAGAATGTGATATATGGCAAGGAAACTTATGTGGGGTGAGGTGTACGATCCTCTGGTCGATGATCAATGGCGACACAACCCCCATTTTTGTCGAAAATAGCCACGAATGACCATTTTCAATGACACTGAAGGCTAACACCTATGAATTTTTGACCAACAAATGGTCTCCACGAGAAATCCAAGATTATGATCTATGGCAAGAAAACATATGTGGGCTGAAGTGTACGAGCCTCTGGTCGATGATCAATGGCAACACAACCCCCATTTTTGTCGAAAATAGCCATGAACGACCATTTTCAATAATACCGAAGGCTAACACGTACGAGTTTTTGACCAAGAAATGGTCTCCACCAGAAATCCAAGAATGTGATCTATGGCAAGAAAACATATGTGGGGTGAGGTGTACGAGCCTTTGGTCGATGATCAATGGCCACACAACCCCCATTTTTGTCGAAAATAGCCATGAACGACCATTTTCAATAATACCGAAGGCTAACACCTACGGATTTTTGACCAAGAAATGGTCTCCACCAGAAATCCAAGAATGTGATCTACGACAAGGAAACATATGTGGGGTGAGGTGTATGAGCGTCTGGTCGATGATCAATGGCCACACAACCCCCATTTTTGTCGAAAATAGCCATGAATGACCATTTACAATAATACCGAAGGCTAACACCTACGGATTTTTGACCAAGAAATGGTCTCCACCAGAAATCCAAGAATGTGATCTATGGCAAGGAAACATATGTGGGGTGAGGTGTATGAGCCTCTGGTCGATGATCAATGGCCACACAACCCCCATTTTTTATGAAAATAGCCATGAGCGACCTTGAAAATAGCCATGAGCGACCATTTTCAATAATACTAGAGGCTAACACGTACGGATTTTTGACCAAGAAATGGTCTCCACCAGAAATCCAAGAATGTGATCTATGGCAAGGAAACATATGTGGGGTGAGGTGTATGAGCCTCTGGTCGACGATCAATGGCCACACAACCCCCATTTTTGTCGAAAATAGCCATGAATGACTATTTTCAATGACACTAAAGGCTAACACCTATGGATTTTTGACCAAGCAATGGTCTCCACCAGAAATCCAAGAATGTGATCTATGGCAAGGAAACATATGTGGGGTGAGGTGTATGAGCCTCTGGTCGACGACCATTTTCAATAATACTAGAGGCTAACACCTACGAATTTTAGACCAAGAAATGGTCTCCACCAGAAATCCAAGAATGTGATCTATGGCAAGGAAACATATGTGGGGTGAGGTGTATGAGCGTCTGGTCGATGATCAATGGCCACACAACCCCCATTTTTGTCGAAAATAGCCATGAACGACCATTTCCAATAATACCGAGGGCTAACACCTACGGATTTTTGACCAAGAAATGGTCTCCACCAGAAATCCAAGAATGTGATCTATGGCAAGGAAACATATATGGGGTGAGGTGTATGAGCCTCTAGTCGATGATCAATGGCCACACAACCCCCATTTTTGTCGAAAATAGCCATGAATGACCACTTTCAAAAATACCAAAGGCTAACACGTACGGATTTTTAACCAAGAAATGGTCTCCACCAGAAATCCAAGAATGTGATCTATGGCAAGGAAACATATGTGGGGTGAGGTGTATGAGCCTCTGGTCGACGATCAATGGCCACACAACCCGCATTTTGCCGAAAATAGCCATGCATGACCATTTTCAATAATACCGAAGGCTAAGACCTACGGATTTTTGACCAAGAAATGGTCTCCACCTGAAATCCAAGAATGTGATATATGGCAAGGAAACATATGTGGGGTGAGGTGTATGAGCCTCTGGTCGATGATCAATGGCACACAACCCCCATTTTTGTCGAAAATAGCCATGAACGACCATTTTCAATAATACCGAAGGCTAACACCTACGGATTTTTGACCAAGAAATGGCCTCCACCAGAAATCCAAGAATGTGATCTACGACAAGGAAACATATGTGGGGTGAGGTGTATGAGCCTCTGGTCGATGATCAATGGCCACACAACCCCCATTTTTTATGAAAATATCCATGAATGACCATTTTCAAAAATACCAAAGGCTAACACGTACGGATTTTTAACCAAGAAATGGTCTCCACCAGAAATCCAAGAATGTGATCTATGGCAAGGAAACATATGTGGGGTGAGGTGTATGAGCCTCTAGTCGACGATCAATGGCCACACAACCCCCATTTTGCCGAAAATAGCCATGAATGACCATTTTCAATAATACCGAAGGCTAAGACCTACGGATTTTTGACCAAGAAATGGTCTCCACCAGAAATCCAAGAATGTGATCTATGGCAAGGAA
>NW_023367235.1:0-12500 GCF_902167145.1 Zea mays
TGACTCATCATATTTATATATTAGACTCCTCATATTTATATATATAATAGAAAGATGAAAGGTTTATTTTTGTTCGGTCAGTCTGTTTCCTTTCCTCTCGATTCACCTAAAACTTCTTTTGCCACTGACGTGATACTGATACAATGAGCCATCTCATTCTACATTGAGTTAGCATCCTCACCTAACTTCCACTCCGTCTCATTAATTATTTTCTCTTTAAACAAACTTGCTTATCCCCCTTTCCAATTCCACCACCTAATCCTAGGCTCCCTTGCTCCTTCTCTTCCATCTCTTAATACTAAGATAGAGTACTAAAATCTATGTTGGGTTGCTACACTCTCTCCAGGTATCACCCTTACAATCCTTGAAATACTTCTGATCTGCTCGTCGCGTTAGGAAGAAGTAAATCTGACTACATTAGAACCCTCCTAAGAGTTCCCAAGTGCAGTCTCTATTCCGTGTTGGCAAGTATCAATCATACGCCATAGCAAAAGATACTTTTCCGCGTTATCTCAAAAAAGGACGAAGAATTATAGAATTGTCGTGTATGTTACTTTGTGGGTGTGGCCATTTGATCCCATTTCCTTCTATGGTAGAGACAGTCGTTTCCCTCTTACGATTAAGTTAAAGACCGCTCCGCTCCCCTTCGGTCAGATCGATACAATACCGCCGATCCGCTTTCTTCCGTCAGTAGTCGATATATTTATATAATTAGATTCATAGCAGTCCTATATCAGGTATGACAAGGTTGGCAAACTGTTTTCCTAAATTCGAATTTAGTTCACAGCCCTTCTTCATTAAAGTTGGCCGCAGTGGAAACGGCGAACAATTGCTGTAATATATAGTATAGTATAGATACCGGAGAAACATGCTGCTCTCCTCTCTATTCATTTTCTGTTTCTACATATCTTTCGAGAAGGGGAGGTCATTAGAGGCTCCTCTGGAGGCCATGAAGGATCCGTAATTCATTGCAAGGCATTCTCCAATCCCCATGGTGTGATACATTGAGTTGAGGTAAGGTAGTGCATGATGCCCATCCTAGATTTCCTAGTTCCGATCCAGCTTCCTGCTTTCAGCAACCAGAACTGAAGCGGGGCCCATTGAAGAACACTGTACCTTAGCCCGAGCAGCTGCTTTGTCCAATTCTTCCTAATCTGGGTAGGCCCAATCTTCCTTAGCCGGATTTATCCTATCTATCTGATCCGAGGGATATTCTTTTCTCTAACCCTAGAAACCCTGCTTGAAGTATGTCCTTCGTCTTTCGACTCAGCCTCGCTAGTAATCCGTTCTCTGTAAAATGTAATGAAAGTGGGTTCGCTTCTTTGCTTTTCTTTCGATATCTCATCGATCAGAGGGGTTTATCCTAACTGGCTCCCTAACCGAAGGTTCTAATGTATTTCCCTCCGAGGGCCTGGTCGATTCAGCGTTGGATCTTGAAATGCAATTCGCGATTGATAAGAAACATGCCCTTCCCCTCTAAATCGTTGTCAAGTACTGGATTGCCATCCTTCCTGGTTGTCCTTACTTACTATATGTGATATCTGGGAATTCCTCCCAAGCTCTATAACTAGAATATTCATTTATGGAGTTGCCTTTGCCAAGAAAGTTTCCTTTCTTCGATGAACCCCGTTCGTGATACGATACCCTGCCTGGGCCTCACACTTCCTCGAAACCAACCCACAGAAAACCACTGGCCCTTCACTCCCTACTGTTCTTCCTTTAACCCGCAGTTCCTTCAACAATGAAGGTTGGACTTACTGACTTGCCTCTCTGCTCAACCAACTCACCTGTTCGAGCCTGCTTTCGAAAGTGCATCCTTTTCCTTGGGCGAGGGTGCTTCCCTTCATCGATAGACTTTCCTACGAGACACGAGCGAATATACGTACGCCAATACCTACGATTCCTAGCCAATGGAATGAAATAGCAATTGTTCGAAGAATCCTCTCTGGCCACCTGATAAGTTGATCAAACTCTTGGCATACAGATTTGAATTCTAGTTGGTATCGGCCTGTCATACTCATCCTCCCCTCGCCCATGAAGTATGATATCCGTTGTAGTGCTTCCAATAGCAGAGCCGTGGATCCGACAACCTTGTCTACTGTAAGGCTGGGGATGTGAGTCTATGCGTTCTCCACTCCATTCTATTGATGCTTCTTATTAGCTAGATCGGGCCCAATTGACAGACAGGTTCTGCCCTCCGAGCACTAAATCCCTTCATCTTGCACTGGATAAGGGAATCTAGTATTGAGAAAGAATGGTACTTCTTTTTTACGTCGTTTATAGACGGAGGAATGGATACGAGTAGCAACATCGGGAGATGGAAGCTGACACAGGCAAGACAAAACATGAGTCTTCATAAGCTAGAGCTTCCGACCTTTACTATTTACATCAGCTCAACCTTCTTGCCCATTTGCTTTAGCGGTTTGATTGGCGGGTTTTCGGCCTTGCGTAGATGGTTTGCTTGGGCTCTAGGGTCATTCCCTTCTCAAGGCTGGCAAAGTAGGTTCTTTATTACTCGAAAGCCGTTGCACTTTCGTTTCTTAAAAGTAAGGTATTGGTATACGGATCAGTAGGAACTGTTTTGGAAGTCTACTCTAGTCTAGTACAGTGCTTTAAAGTAAAGGTAGCCAGTAGTGGTAGCCTGTAATGGATCGTTCAGGGAAGGGAAGAAGCGTGGCATCATTTATCCTAGCTTTACAAGCTTGATAAGTATTGGTACAGGTATTGTTAATGGTTGGTTCCTTGAAGGGAAGTGCTATCATTATAGCTATCTTTTTACTAGTAATGGAAAGGTACAGGAACCTTCCTTGAGAAGAATGGGTTTTGGTGAAGGTGCGGGGCTGGTATTGGTTTTTGTTGCTAGGTTTTGAAGATGCCTTGCAGGGAATTGGTACAGGTACAGCTTCCTTCGTATCTGGTATGGGTGATTGGTATAACCTAATGAAAAGAGGAGTGGTTGCTACTACTTCCTTAATAAAACCAGCTTCCTAAATAAAACAAATAACAACTTTATTGTTCTTCTTCCTGCTTTCTTCTTCTTCTTCTTCCTCTAGCTCCAATAGCAACCTGCTTCGGATCCAGCATCTGCTTTCTTCCTATTTCCTAAATCTAACAAAAACAACTTCTTCTTCATCCTCCTACTCCTAAATAACAACCCTGCTTCATACCTTCCTTTTGGCCTTGCAGAGAAGTGGTATCACTGCCTGAAAGGATAAGAGTGTGTCTAGTTTTACAGTGTATAGCCTAGTGCTTGAGTAGAGAGGTTTCTTTCTGCCTTTTGTACAAGAGCAGTTAATGTAGTTGTACTGGTGCGTTCGTTTAGGCCTTGCTTGATGGGATGCAGGTGATGGTGAAGTGTTCCTTGCTTTAGAAGAGTCCTATATATTTTAGCTGACAAGAGCAGTTAAGTTAAGTAAAGTTATGGTAGTGGCAGGTAAGGATCCTTCGTTTCTGGTTTAAGCCCGGATAAGAAAACAAGGAAGTTGGTTGAAGACTCCCTCTCTCTCATTCTTCCGGAATGGAAATGCCATTCTCGATAGCAAGGTAGGAGACATAGCAGCCATAATCACTTTCATCAGAAAAGAGGTTTGTTTTCTTGCTTGTCGCTACAGATCGTTTTTCCGGGCTTCATCAGGAAGAGCACTTGCCATTCTAAGGTTCAATGAAGCGGGTCGAAATATGGCTTGCTTACTTCTACTTCCTTCCGTTCGTGTAAGCACTCATGCTTCCACTTCACTCTCCTCTCGAAAGCCAGGCCAGGTTCTAAGTCCGGTAGGTCACTAGCAGTTCGAGAAGAAGGGTTTTGTTTGATTCACGAGTTCACTCAACAACCGGATTTGCCCTCGATACCCAAGAAGAAAAAGTGGATTTCCCTTAGGGCCACAACTAATTAGGCAACCCTATTTTCCCTCAGGAGATCAGGAGAGTCGATGGTTGATTCGAAAAGTCCCTCTCGCCTAGTGGCTAAACTAAAGAATCCGATGGCACGCTTGGGATCTAACCAGCACCAGAGATCTCTGTTTCAATACGCCGATCCGATCCTTGAAATACGCCGATCTACCAAACAGCTTGCTTGCTTTTAGTTGACGGGCAAACCTGAGCACTAACTAGTCCTGTTCCACTTCTGAATCTACGTCAAATTTCCGGAAAGCTAATCGATTTTAAAAAAGTGCATCTAAAGCACCCTTTACTAAAATCAATGTAGTTGCATGCAAACCTTCTGCAATAGCATGATGAACCAAGAAATCTCCGGGTTAGCATATATCAATGATGTTTTCCAAGGGCTCAAAACGCTAGGTTCGTTCTCTCGCTCCGGTAGACTGCTTCTTCTCTCAATTGCCAAGAATGGTGCTGGTAGATAGCATGGTTTTGGTAGAAACGATATCTCGTACCTGCTTTGCTATAAGTGCCTTCCCTCCCTTTTGATTAGGGAAATGGGATTCAAGATTTCGAATAGTTCGATGCAGATGGGCCAGTTCTTGTCCGAAGAAGGATGTTTGCTTTGAGGTTTCCCCTAGTTGGGGAGACCGAGAAGGCCCTAACGACATTGCATCTCCTGTTCTCCTGTGTTAAGAAGAAAACTTGTCCGAAAAAGCGAGATGATAGGAATAGAGATTGGAATGAAAGTTGGACTAGTAGATCCTTGTTCTTGTTCAATGAATACTTCTTTCCCAGGTGCTGTCAGAAAAAGCAAACTGGTTGGATCCCAGTACTTAGAAACCATTTCTCCGAAGCAGGTGCCAAACCTTCTCTTCTTCCCTTAGAAATTGGTCCAGAATAGGCATTCTTCGCTTAGGGCAGGTAGGTTCTCGGGAAAACGAACTAGACCGGTAAACTATTGCATCTTGGCCCGAGAAAAGAAAAGATGGATTGGAGTGATTGAACTAGAACCCGGGTGAGCCCTCCTATTGATCAGATCTCGGTAGTGAAATGATAGGAAATATGCCAAGAATAATTCCATTTCATCTCTTGTGTGATCAAACGGGTTGCCCAATGTACCAAATGCTTTCTATAAAGTGTGGAAATAGTCAATGTAGGATGGGACTCTGACCTAAAACATATGTGCTGGGTGTATCTTCCCGCCGACCAAAAACTTATGCCCAGTGCCAGACCTGAAAATAAAGGAAATATAGGAATGTGGAAATAGGAATGTAAGAAAAGCCATCAAGCTAGGAACACAGAAAGCTACCACTTCTTGTAAACAAACCTATGCTATGAAACAATCAAAGTAGATCGGATCGTATGAGGGATGCCTACAGGGCAAGGATATCATGATTTGAACAAGCAGGGGAAAGTCAAGAAGCAAGGTCACTAATCTAGATCCGGCCTGGCCGAAGGATAAGAAATGGATGGCTATCGCTTTCCTTCTTAGGTGAGGGATTCGAGATGTATGCGCCCGCATAAAGATCTGAGAAGCTATGAATCTGTCGTATATACTATAATAGACGAACAAACACATAAAGAGAAACCGGAGACTAATGACCTAGATCATCAAACCTTTCTGTCCACACTCGATCCTTAGCAATAAGCCTACAGCTAAGAAGATGGAATGGTACCAAGCTCACTTATACGCACTCCTAAATGAAACAAACTAGACTATCACACTAAGTTACACCTGCCCTGAGCCATAAATCAATAGAAGAGTTCGGTATTATTTCCATCTTTTCCATTAGTTTCTATGAAATCCTGATATTCGTTTTTCTATTCCACTGCGCATAGCCCGGTTCTTTCCGCTAGCACTGGCAATAGACCCTTAACCGGCACTGGCACTGAGTGCATTACTTACTGAATTACTTACTTTACTGCACTGCATTTCCAGCTGGCCTTCCCGAGTACGAGTATGGGTTCGTTGGATCATTCTATTCTATGTCAATTGGAAGTTGCATTTCAGACTCTGGAAGCCCCGTTCCTTCTCCTTTTAAGGTAAGGTAAGGTCGGCATAAATCCATCAGTGGTAGGAATCAACGATCCATTTCGTAAGAGAAGAATTGGGGAAAGCACGCAGTTGGCAGTTGACATCTTCAATACAGAACTCTTTCTTCGCTTTCTTTTCAGGAAACTCGAAATCTCGAACTAGAAATCTCGTAAGAGAGGATCAAGCTCTAGTCTCACAATTGAGAAGTACGGCACCTTTTTGCCCAATAAGCTAGTCTACCTTTACTGCGGCACCTCGAAGGAATGAATAGCCCGGCCCCTTCTCTCAGGAATCCGTTGATAAGGCAGTGTAGGAGTGCAAATCCTTCTAGAGACTTTCCAGTCCAGATTCGACGCGACGCTTAGCTTATTATTCTTCTGAAGATGCAATTCTGGATCTCTGTACAAGCTTTCAAGATTGGCTGGGCGTGAAGCATCTCTATTTCTTGTGATTTCCTTGTCAGTTTCTCTAGCAGCCCTACCTCAAATCCTCTTCTGTGGAAAACTAGTTCGTTCATCTGATGGCACCCAATGAGTAACTACTAATGTTATGAATAAAAGGCCAGTCGCAGATTGATCCGATACGCCAGACCTGCTTCCGTTGTTTGACTTCCTGACTTCCTATAGTGTAGCTTTCCCTGAGCGAGAATACGACCCAGAAGTACCCGCCACTCTATCTCTGAAGTGAGTTCTGTCGACACCTCACAAAGAAAGAAAAGGAGGGCTAGGCCCGAATAGGTCTTTGAATCCTGGCCAGAATTGAGGGGAGCTTCGCTCTCCATTGAGTAAGGAAATCCAGCCTCGGGAATGAAAGTAATTAACTGAAATATCCAATAACATATAAAATAGAAATGTTAAAGCATAACGAAAGAGTAAGACCTCGGTCGTGCAAATCATGCCGAGGAGGCTTCCTTTCAACAAAATGCAAGGATTCTCCGGGGGATAGCCGCTATTAAAGAAAGCCCTGGGCTGTGGACTCAGTATGGAATGGAGATAATGTGGTATGCTTTCCACTGTTGGCAGTTCTAGATAAGAAAAGGTTGAGTTCGGCTGGCTCGGCTCGCTAGGAGGATGAAGCTTCTACTCTTTGAGTGAAGTAAGTTGGAATCTTTCATCGTTCTTTTCCTTCTAATGTCGGACTGATGAAAGTCGTTTTTATGAAGAAGCGTTGAAATAAGAAAAAAATGGTGGTCAAATAGAAAAAAGAAAAAAAGATTGAGGGCTTTTGCTGCCTATAGGGCAGGTACTCATTGTTTTACTTCGCTCTTCTTTTCTCGCCAAAAAGTAGAGCAAGGAAAGAAAATGAACACGCAAGGAAAGAGGTTGGTTATTCGATCACTGTTCTCGGAGTCGTACACACTCCACTTATGAGTTGAACAAAGAAAGTAATGCTCGAAAAAAGAGAGTAATGCAAAGTGGACAGATCAAGTCAAACACGAGTCAATTCCCTAAAAAAGTCTCCCAACCTGACTGGAAAAGTGGGAACCGACTTCATCAAAAACCATCAAGTCAAGCCCATATGCATTTAATAATAAGGGATGTTTCGCTAAGGATCCAAAAAGGTTTCTTATAATCTGTCTAAATAAAATCCAACCGTCCTTTCTTTAGGAGAATATCGCCTATTTCTCACTTTTGATACCAGTTGAGTACGGCACGGCACGGCACTATCATGAATCAATGGAAAGCTTTTTTTCTGACTAGAATTGACACGCTACTGCTAGTTGTAACGTAAACAGTGGACTCACTCACTCAATCTGCCGTGCCAGGTATGAAAAGAGAAGCTAGTCCGGAAGCAAGGTCAATCAAGTGCGCCACGTCTGTCCCAGGCAAAACCACTGACTGCTATGGCAACCTCTCTTTTGATTCTCCTCATTAGATTCTACTAATCTCATTGGGAGCTGATCTGAAAACTTCTATCCTATCTCGCTATGGGCCAAAAGTGCATCTCACCTAGTGGAAAAAGTTGCACTATTTCTTGGCACAACGATGGATTCCAGGCATGGCTGGCTGAAGAACGGAAAATGCTTTGATTATGCATTTCTCGAATCTAGTCCAACACAACTGAATTTCGCCCCTCCTTCCTACTTTACTTTCCACCGGACTCATTCCAAGAGTCAAGAGTGAATGGGATTCTATTAGGCAACGAAATCAAGTGCTAGTCCCCTTCTCGGGAAAGCCAATTTCCTATTCCAAGAGTCTAGTGGTAAGTTCTAAGCTGGAATGGGTCCGATCCTTGCTAATGAATGAACTCCGTCACTACTCCTTTCCTTGGGCCAAAACCACGGAATATTTTCAGGAAACTAGACTCGAACTGAACCATAGCCCGGCACCCTCGAAACGATGGATTGCTTTTGAGAAAACCGCATCTCACTCAAAAGTAGCCTACCCCATTTTCCCGAGGGAATACGCAAATCCGGAGTGGGAGAAGGCTAAACCCATTTCTGTTCTGATCCGCCAGATCATGTCATGTCTTGTGTCAAATAGATATTGTCGTATGGTATGGAGTGAGAATCGAGATGACTATGGCCAGTAGAAAGAAAGAGAGAAAGAGGTAACGGCATCTGATTACCGCTTTTAGCATGGAATTTGGTACCGGATCGTTTCGAAAACGAGTCCCTAAAGTCTGTTTTCATTTCAATGGCAGGCTCAAGGAGTGGAAAGTGAGTCCATTCCTTGGTAAAAAAAATGAAGTAATGCTGCTTCCTTCTTAGACTTAGAGAAGGGCCCCTATTTTTTATTTTAGTCTAAGTAGCCTATAGTGGTTGTTTCCACTTAAATAAAGGGCGGGTAGGCTAGGGAGGGAATGTTTACTTTTCTTATTTGCGGGGAAAAGAGTTGATGCCGCTAGCAGCTCAGCTTAGGCCGTACCTACATGGGCTCCAGATCCTCCCTGTCTTCCTGCAGATTCTGATTCCAGCTTGCCTTGAATCCCAAACATAACGACTACTTGATTCGCGCCGGGCGATTCCAGTTCCAGAGTGATTTAGCCCGCGCCTGGGACAAGTGGTTTAGTGGACTCTTGAGAAGTAGCTTTTCGGATCTCTGGGTACGTGTTCCACCTTTGTTTGGGCGTTGCAGAAAGATAACCTGCTGCCAGAAGAAATAATGCAGAATTGAGTGAATAATGCCTTTAAACCGGTACCGGTAAAGTACTCTCGCGCTTATCTATTTATAGGCCCAACCTATGAAACAAGGTTCTCTACCTGTGTAGATACGGCAAACAAACTCTACCAATACCAATCCACCGGAAGAAGCCTGAACAATCACCCAGCAAGAGCTTTATAGGATGTTTCCTTTCTTAGTCTTAGTCGAGGTTCTTACAACGTGGCTTGATGCAGTGTAGATGTTTTGGTAGTCCAGTTCAGAGATATGACAGGAAAAACTCCACACTAGAGACAAGAACATAGAAGAGAATAAAGGCAAGGGTGTGCTTCTTCTTTCTGGAGAGACTGACAATAAGAGTAGATTAGATCGTGTGCTTCTCGGTGCGCCGACTACTTCACTGTTACCTACCTATCATTCACTAGACCGAGTATGAGTACGGACTGACATTCACTAGACCAAGTCAGAGTAGGGGGTTCCATTCTTCACTACACCCAATCTGTACCGACTCCCATTAATTACAGGTTACGAGTGTGGAAAGACTTCTTACTTTATTCCATTCACTACTGGTTAAGTAAGCATGAACGTAGATAAGAGAGGAGTCAATGGAACTCTTGGCTTGTGAACAAGTGACTTCTTTCTTTTCATAGACTACACTACAGACTATCAAGCACTAGAAAACAACAGGCCCAGTTACGTACGAGTCAGGCAATTGTCTACCCTCACGAAGCAATGAGAAAAGGTAGGTGCTGATGTGCTAGTATAGAACATAAGTAAGAAAGCATCTATTTCCCTATAATCACCGACGTTGGTATTTGCCTACACCCCATTCTATGAAAAACTCCGCAACTCCAAATATTCGATATAATAGGAAGGCCATTCACTTTAAGAGGAAATGGAGCTGCATAGCGTTGCCTTCAGACTGGTATTAGCAAATGCTTTGTTGATCTGAACCGAACAAAGACACATCTTTGGTGCAGTTTTCCTAAAGGCGGCTCACAGGGAAGAGATCCGTTTTGTCAATCAGCAAAACCAGTTTTCGTAGTGATGAAAGAAATTTCCCTCGATCATGTGTTCTCGGCCCTGTGACTGGTAAGTCAGTTCAGGCAAGAGATGATGGCGGGTCGATCACGATTTAGTCTTATTGATAATTGAGTATACGTCCGCCTAAGGTAAGGTCTGGTTAGAAATCCTTAGGAACAAGAAAGGGCACACAATCAAAGCCAGAGGTCTTCGAACCTTGGTATTTCGAATCAGATTGATAGCTTTTTGAATGGCAGCGGTTCCGGGACTCTAGTCTTTCGTTTACAGGTTCTACATTAGGTTCACGAAACCTATCTACACAGCAAGCTTCTTCAACAGGTCATTGGACATCACCCTCACTTCTTCTAGCAGGAAAGCGCGTTAAGAGGTAAGATCGTACCTCAAGTCAAAGGGCCTCGTTATAGTTGGAGGCAACACACGCTGAACAAACCTCAACTTGCCTATTTTGTGTAACTGGTTGAAACTACGAATTTCCAGTTCATCTTACGATGGTATACGGTGACGGGCCAACCTTCTATACTAGTGCATTCATAGGAGGACGAAGCAGGAATTAGGAAGCCCTACACTTCAACCGGAGCGAACTTCACACTCGAACTTAGATATAGCAAATAGATCAAATAGGCTCAGAGAGATACGGGGCATAATCAAAGAAAAAGAACCGTTGGAGTGGCAATACAGCTAGATAGATAGATAGAAAGTCTGATTCTAAACTCAGTCTGATCTGTCACACCCAGCCATAAACAACCATTCCAGATTCCCAAGATGAAGTGGAAAGAAAGAGGATGCATTCAGGATCTCATACTTCGAGAGCTCAACAGCTGTTAGGAACGTCGAGTCCCGCTAAGAACTGCTAACGTCGAGGGCTTTGATTCTTTTATTTCCTACCCAACATAGGCAACACTAGACTGATCAGACTCAAAAGACTACGCCTTGTCTTTTTGTCCTAAACTCAGCCGACTCTCCATATTCAACTGTTTATGCCCCCCATAGTAAAAACCACTCACACCAGTTTTGCCTAGTAGAGTGTACGATCAAAGTGAACTTTTTATGCCAGCCATAGTCAAAAGTCCTACTTTCCTTCGCACATCCGTTTGATTGCTTAATCTGTTTTGTTACCCTTGCTATCCTTGCCTCCTATGGATAAAAGGAAGAAGAAACCTAGTTGAAGTAAGGAAAACAGGTTCATAAGGTTTTCGAGTCGAATCTTTGATATGGAAAAGTCGTATCACCGCTCCGCAACCTGAACCACGGCACTTCCAATCCTCTTTATATCACGATTCATTATGCAAATAAAGCTTTTCCTTGCCACTTGGATTCTGGCACTTTGAAAGAAATACGAACACTTCCACTACTGCTCTGGAAAGAAGAAATCCGTCTTGTTGCGAGGAATTCTTTGCAATGGGGAAGGCTAACACTTCTTGCTTACTCACTCACGTTATTCACTCAGAAAAAGTAAAGTAGTAGCACCACAAATAAACTCATCTATCCCAGGTAGCCCCTAAACCTGATATGATACGATGGGGAACTGGGAAATTACAGAGAGTGGTGGGTCCCGCCGCGCAACGGATGAATCAAAGCGAGATCAGATTCCTCTTGATGAGGGCCGATGTGACTTCCTTAAATTCTTTCCTGAGCTCAACAAAAAATGGAGGGGTTGGGGCTTTGGCTCCAGGCCCAAACTCTATCTTGTGGTAGACTGCCCTCCTAGGGAGCGCTTGGGCAACTAACTTGTGGGGCATGACATTCGGAATTTCCCGAGAAAAAAAGTCTTATGTGTATTGGATCCGTCTGCTGGTTTCAGGGATGGGAGTCCACCACTCTTGTCCAGTAATGGTAGGGATTCGCAGAAGAACCTCTGGATCGAAGCAATGCGGGCCTGTCTGTCTGTATGTAATCTACTTCTGAATGAGGGAATCCACTTTTGCTACTAGGGAATCAGACTAATAGCCTGCGCCTGTTGGCAGTAGTACTTGAACTATACTTGACTCGGCAAATAATATTGCTATATCGAGGGACTCAATCCAGAGGACATTTCCAATAAGCTACTCTGGACTGGCAGCTTTCAGAGATTGATCTACGTATTCCTATTCGACTTGTGGTTCCCGAATCAATAGCGGACTTCCGTCAATCCATCAAGCAAACAACGTTCACTGATACGAGACGGCACCATTTACTAGATTTGCACCACGCCCTATTCATGATCTCTTCCCTGGTCAGTAGTAGGGTTGCCGGTGCCCAGGAATAATGCTTGTTATTATTAAGCCGAAAAGTAACGTATTAAAAACAAAGTGAACAAAGTGTACCGTGCCAACGGAGACTGACCGAACTTCTACGCTATGCCCCGACCCTGCTGATAGATAAACTATTCATCTGGTTGAGCCAGGCTGGCCCTATTTATTCCAATGGAGACTAGACTAGCGTTAGCTGAAAGATAGGATTTC